>NW_015160241.1:546204-546342 GCF_001447785.1 Gekko japonicus
TTATTAACAGAAATTCAAAGGAACATTACTAACATACTAACAGAGAATTACATGTGACAGGACTAGGAAAAGAAGTTTGACAACACACAGAAGAAGCCCAAGAAGATTAATTGGACATTACTAACAGTTTAATCTACC
>NW_015160241.1:546702-553475 GCF_001447785.1 Gekko japonicus
GAAAATGGGAAATGTAACCATCAAAACCTTAAAGGACATTCCATTTGAAATTAGATAAAAGATGAAAAATTATAAGGACTTAATTTCTTTTCTTCAAACTAATGGGATATCGTACAGGTGGGCGGTTCTGGAGGGTGTCATCTTTAAGATCAACGATAGAAGAGAGAAGATAGACTCCACTTTAAAGCTAAAGAATTTTTGAGACGTCAGCTGGGGACAGACGAAGAGTCCAAAGAGGAATAAATGAAGTCTAGTGACTCTGCTACCTCGGGAACGGATGAGGATTCTGAGGCAGAAAAGGGTGCTGGACCTGCCAGAGTGGTAAATGATTTTAGAGATAGAAAGTCGAAGTAAAGGCAGAAGGACTTGGAAAATGGCCTTTTGAAGCGATGAATAAGAAGATGATTAGAGACTTCTCTCATAACAACTAACAAAATAACATATACATAACGAATTGTTATAAGCAAGAACTCTACAAGTATATTGTGATATTAAAACTAATTGTTCTAACATTTTTACTAACAGTGAAAAGATCTCCTCCTCTTGGGGTTTTAGTGGTTTGCTTTCCTTTATCCTTAGTTGTAGTCCCTTCCCCAATATTTCTTTGTAGTTTTTGTAGTATTTGCAAAATAAAAAAATATCCCTCTGGGGATTTTTTTAAAAAAGAAAGAAATCTAAAACTAGAAGGACATGATTTAAATATGGGATGGCATGCGTACGTGTGGTATGGGAAAGATAAAATACATTATAATTTTAGACATCATAGCATAAGAGGTACTCTAGTGTGGGTGGCGTTGTGAAAAGGTGTGTAGATATTGGAAGATGATACAGAAAATTATTATAGAAATAACAAATATCAAAATTGAGTTTACCTGAAATTGTCCTGTTAAATATGATACCGGAAAATTATAAATGGAAAGATAAATATATGATAATTTATATACTTACAACTGCTAGAATTTTATTAGCTAGATTTTGGAAACAATAACATATTCCTATACGAGAAGAATTAGCATATAGATTACTAGAAATGGTGGAGATGGATGAATTAAGTCTTATACTTCAAGGGAAAGATGATAATGTTTTTGTGGAAAGATGGAAGCGTCTGTATGAATGGATCAATTCAACGTGAGGATTTAAGACTCCGATGTATGTAGGAATAATTAGGCAAAATGTTGTATATTTTATGGAAAAATGAAAATAAATATGATTTTTAAAAGATGGTGTTGTAGCAACTTATTTTTTACAAAATCTTGGTTCTTATCAGTAAGAGATGGTTGACTGAGTATACAAGTTTCAGCTACTATGTTTCTGCATATAGTTTCCTATTAACTTCAGGTTTTCTGGAAAGGACACTCTTTTTGTGTACCAAATTCTTTCCCCTTTTCTGAAATCTCCCTCCCCTTAGCACACAGCTGATTATATATTTCTCTCACAGCTGGCGCTGGCCAATAAAAAAAAAAAAGGAGCAGCCTGTCACTCAAGCTCAATATTCTAGAGCAGAGTTAACTATTCACCTCCCTTCTCTGATTTTGCTGCATTAGGAAAGAGCATTTTGAATGTAGTCCGTCACACATACTTTGTTCACTCTTGCTGTCTGCTTGCAGGACACCGTGGTCTGGAATATTTGGGTTTGTCTCAGGAAAGCTATTGTATAGAGAATCCTACTATGAGGAGGAATTTCACGAGAGCATGAACATTTCTGCTGCATTAGAACAAAGACCTGTCTAGTCTGGTATCCTGTTTCTTCCAGTGGCCAACTGGATGCTTTTGGGAAGCTCATAACCAGGCTATGAAGGCAACAACCCTCCGCTGCCTTTGTCCTCTAATGTCCCTTTGATCTCCTACAGCCCTGTAAATCTGTATGAAAGGCATAATCAGTATCAAGGCTTCTGCTGTTTTGTCCTGTGATGGCAAAAAAGGACTGTTCTAATACATCCAAATATGTGGATTTCATTTGTTATTCCCCACTTAAACTGTGTGAAATAAGCAGGGAGAGAATGTGCTGTAATTAATGGGGTGGGGCAAAAAGTAATGGTGATATTGTGTAGTGTATTTGGCACTAACAAATCCCATCCAAGACGCAGGAATCTGATGGTGCCTCATTAAGTACCTCTGTCAGGCTAATTAGGCAGGCCCCATCCTTAACAATGGGAAATCGTTTTATGGAAATGCCATCAGGCAAGTGCAAAGATCTTTATTATTATTTCAGGAAAGTCACAAAGGCAATGAGACGGCAATTAATGATGCTTTCAAAATACTAAATAGGGTGCCCCAGTCGAAATTGATCATGACGGTCTGTGAGTCAAGATTAGATGGGATTCACCACCAGGGCTGCGGCTGGCATTGTACCCCCTCATCATTTGTCTCTCAGTCTCCACCACAATGACAATGTTGATTCTCCTCCTGTGGGAATTCTGCCAATTGTCTAACACAAACTCTGCCAAAACTAAAGCTGTGACTCATAAACCATTCCACCATTCCAAGCTCCTTTTATTTCAGTAGCGCTTCAGTCAATCTTATGGCTTGTGTTATTACATTGCTTCTAAAGTTATCACTCTCAATGATTTCAGGGCCAATCTTCATGACCTCAAGATCAGTCTTGAACATGTGGGGAATTTAAAGTATGTTAGAATTAGCCATCAATGAACTGCATCTGATTGGTTTGTCTTTTAATCCAGTCAATTTGCAGCACATGATGTGGTGAGGGAAAAACAAAATTAAGATCCTCCTCACACACAGTTTATTGGTGATGAGATAGCAGTGTTCTAAATCTGTATGAAGTCTGAGTCCAGTAAGACCAACAGTTGAATTCTGGGTGTCAACTTTTGTGTGCATGCACTCTTCTTCAGATAAATCTGTATGGTATTTGCCATTTTTAAATCCCTTGCATATTTGGAACTGCGGATTCCACATTTGCCTAGGCTAGTCCCCAGGGCTTATGGCTACCACAATTCACACATGATGTGAACACAAGTTGGGTTGGTTACGGCATGAGTTGTGGTTTCTAGTCAGTTCCTATTTTGGGGTTGCCCAATTTGGATCAGAATTGTGTGACATGTGGAAAAGGGGCTTCAGCCTCCTGCACCATGCTGTTTTCCCTCCTGAAATGCTTTTGGGGAGGGGCTGTATTGTCCCCAGCTGGTGTACTCTTTACTATATTAATCAGCTGTATAACTTTTCAGAGCCAGCACTGCAATTTAGATAAATTACCGCATGCAGCTAGGTAACATCTCACTTTACATCTTGCTACTCTTGAAGACTGTCTGGAAGCTAAAGTTGGTACAGAACGTTGACTGGAGATGGTCGTAGGGACTACATCTCTCCAGTCTTGTTCCATCTACACTGGCTCCCAGTTTGTTTCTGGGCCCAATTCAAGTTGTTGGTAGTGGAAGCCCTATACAGCTTGGGGGCAGCATACCTTAAGGACTCCCTGTCCATTATAGTCATTTTCAGAGGCTCTGCTTCAGTTGTCCTCACCATCTGAAGCTAGATGAGTGGCAACCGAAGAAAAGGCCTTCTTGACTGTGGTGTGAAAACTTTGTGATTCTCTATCCAGGGAGATTCATCTGCCTCCCTCTATCATTGTCTTTTGCCAGCGGCTGAACACTTTTGTGTTTTGTTTGGCATTCACCCACTGTTATTGGTCCTCCTCCCTGGTTGTATTATGTGTGTTTGTCTACAGTTTTTTATTCAATTGTTTAAATACTTTATATACACTTATATTTTAAATGCTATTTTAATGTCTTGTTTTTTTAATGTTGAAACGGTTTGATATTTGCTGCCTCGGCGACCCTATTTGGGTGAATAAATAATAAATAAGTAAATAAATGTTACTTTGTATGTCCTCCCTTCCATCACCAGAAACTGCACAGCTTCTGTAACCCCTTGAAACTGGCACAGGAAGACTCCACTTTATGTCCACCAGTTTGGGATCACCAGCTCTGTACTGGAAAACACTACTATGCAGCAAGAGATCAGGCTGACCGTTGGCTGAGACTGGAGTAGGCAAAAGGAAAAGCAGGCACATCTCAGGACGGCTGTTAAAGTATTTTTGAAGCACAAGAGTAACACTGTGTCTTGAAAAATAGATTATCGTAGAGCATCATAGCAGAAGACACTTCTGTATGAAGTGGTGTGGGAATAGCTTATACAGTACTCAGAGAACAGTGGTTGTGTACAGTGTTAAAAAAAGACAGGCAAGAGATTTCTGAGCCTGATGTTTTCTTATAACTCAGGGGAATATCATCAAATTGCCTGGTTTAAGAGCCTCTCAACTGTAGCTTGGATCAGGGTAGGATTTCCTAGTTGCAACCTTTTACCTTTTCAATATTCGCCCCTCCCCAATATTATATAGAAGGGACAGTGTTCTGATGCCTTTAGTGCAGCTGTCAGGGAAAGGCAGGAGGGGCCAAAGGTCTCTTTCTCAGGAGAAGTTCCAATTGGCTTCCTTGTCAGACAGCAGGGAAACAGGGCTGCTGACAGCTGTTGTTCTGGGGGCTTAAACCATTTGCAAGGAACCATGTGTCATGGCAAAATCAGCTCATATTACCATATTTATAAATCCAGAAGTCGCAGAGCCTGAATGTGGTTGTCAGCTGTGTGTGAACAGCCAGGCTGGATGGTGGAGTTTACAACAAAAAGTGGTTAAGGGGGGGAAGCTCTTTAAAATTTGTTTAATGTGGTATCAGAGTGATCCTTATGTATTTGTCTTGCTACATGTGTTGCTTGGGAGTTTTCAGCCTTTTCCCCATAGGGACCCTCTGCCCATAAAGGTCTGCCATATTCTTCTTTATTATATTGTTTGAAATCCATGTGAACATACCTTGAGGCTTTGGCTATACTCATCCCCCCTGAAATATCACCTTGGTTGCTTTTTGTGCTAACACACCACTCACTGTTTTTGTATTCAGCCATCATGTTTTCAGATACTTCCTTGCCCAAAATACGGGATTTGTCCCCTTGGTTCTACCATCTCGCCTTTCATGATATGCCTGAAGATATTTCATTCCCCAGTGCTTTTAAGCAGATCAGCTGTTGTTTTTCTTTGCCGCATCTTTCCGCTTACAATTTTTAAAATGAACAATAAATAGGAAATAATACACTGATACAGTAACTGTTGGTAGACTTGACCTTTTTGTGTAATCTGTTTAAACCCCCACAGTATCAGTGGAGAACATCAGAGCCACACCGTTTTGCTCAGCATGCAGGGCCTGCTAAGGGAGCCTCCGAGGCACTGGCAGCCCTGCTGGGGCTGAGCTTGCTCCATGTTGTTTCTCCCTCTCCCCTTTTGTTTGCTGGTACACCAGCATTTCTACCTGCAGGCACTGGTGTGCATTCAGTCATGCAGGTCCTTCATTTCTTTTTGTAGAAGGGGCGTGTGGTGCACGTCCAGTCAGTTTCTCCCTCTCGCTGCAGACTGAGGTTCCATTGACCCTCAGAAGAAATGTTGGGGGCTCAGTTGGGCTGCAATAGGAGGAGGAAGCAGGAGAACTCTGTGAAGTTCGTGGCCGGCTGGATGCATGCCATTACATGGCTTGGGGGTACTTGCACCAAGAAAGTGTCCTACCCTGCTTGAAAGTTATTTAAGGTTCACACTACACATTACAAGGCGTTACTTCTTTCTTCCATATCCCCCCTCCCCGAACCCAAAGCAGCCTGCACCGGCTGTGTCTTGGTTTAGACATAATGCAAAACCACAGTTTAATCCAACTATGGTTATTGTAATTACCCAAGGTTGTGGTCACATGCACCAGAAAAAACAGGGGGGGGGGAACAAGGCTATTTCCTCCGGAGGAATTTGACCCACAGTTGCACAATCACATCTCCCTTTGAAGCTGCGGGCGAAGTCCGTCAGTGCGTGATCACATGCAAGTGCAGGTGAGTTGGGGTTTTTTTTGTGCCTTTCCACCCATGTGCTTAACTGAGGGATCCATGAATCATACCTTCGCACTGAGGGCTCCCTCTGGAGTTTGTGATGATGCTCATACTGCAAAGGGGAAAAGAAACAACGGCATGGAGTCAGGATGGCCTGATCAGACTATCCCAACGCCATGAGAGCACGCTGGAGTGATCAGACAGGGGAAAGTCTTTCTGTGGCCCTTCGCAACCTGTTTACTACTGGGTTTTCCCTGGTGTCTTTTAACTCCGCTTCTGTGGCGGAGCTGAATGGGTTGCCGACGGATATGGAGCGCTTCCCAGATGTTGTTGTCTGATCGTGCCCTTTAAATCCACCCAGCGTTTGCACCTATGTCGGGTCTAATTGTGCGTATGATCGCAGCCCAAGTGTAGGTCACTCCACCAACTATGGTTAATTCGGGTATGTCAAACCAGGATCTGAAACCATAGTTTGAAGATGGTTTATTAACCCCAGTCTCAAATACAGTCCTCCTGTTATTGTCTTCTGGCCAGTAGGTGAAGATTTTTTGTTTCATTTGTTGTTCCTTTTCGGGTTACCAGCCCTGGGTTGGGAAATTCCTGAAGATTTGGGGGTGGATCCTAGTGGGAGTTGAGGGAGGGACCTGAGTGGGGTATCTATATATAGCCAAGTTGCCCCCTCCGTGTGGATATCTAAATCCGCACATCAGGGGCACTTGGGAGGCAGAGAGATTTCCCTGCACACTTGGAGCAGTCCCCAGGTATGCAGAAAAATTAAAAAGTTGGAAAAAATATACAGGGGATATTTAAATTTCCCGCAAAAGTAAAAAAGTTCCCTGTGCATTCACAGAGAATGCTCTGGTTGTTGGGGGGGGGGGGGGGTCGGGGGGGCCCGC
>NW_015160241.1:553635-561445 GCF_001447785.1 Gekko japonicus
CCCCCCGCGAGTATCGCGGGTCCCCACCTCTTGTAATACTATAGATTCCACACTCCAAAGCAGCCATTTCCTCCAGAGGACCTAATCACGGTTGTCTGGAGATCAGTTGTAATTCCAGGAGATCTTTAGGCCCCACCTGGAGGTTGGCAACACTAATCCCCTTACTAATCCTCCTTTCTGTTTTAATCGTTTTATTATATAAGTGTATTTTTTAAAGTTGATCTGTAATGTCTTTTTAACTGTTTTCTGCCTTGAGAGCCCTAATTGGGTAAAAAGGCGGGATAAAAGTGTTTTAAATAAAATAAAAATATAGTTTCACATGACACAAACGTCCTGCCTGACTCCTGGCTTGTTTCCTTGTGCCCCCCTTTCTGACTCCCCAGCCACAGAGACATCTGGACAGAGCAAAGGTGATGAAGCCAGCATTTGTCAAGGCAAACCAGACAGAAGTGATTGTCTGTGAGCTGAATCCTGGCTTGACAAATTAACTATAATAAAAATAAACCATGGCTTTTTCTTATATTAGGACTGAGAACTGAAGTGGAAGAGTGCAGAGAGAGGTAGGGGGATTAACCCTTTCTTCTTTTCAGATACAAATCACCAAACCTGCTTTTTTTTTTTAATGGTACGAGAATACACCTGGATCCCCATAGCATCCCTGTATGTTTCTTACCTAGGTGAAAATGCAGCTTGAGGGAGGCAATTCTGAACTGAAAAAATAACCAGACAAAGTTTAACCAGTTTCTCCCTGCTCTGCCCACCCATCTTCCATTCAGACTTGCAGCCTACACAGGCTGCTTTGGGTTAAAAGACAACGTAGAGGAAAGCATCATACATTTGTGTAATGGAAGAAGCCGACTTGGGGAATGGGGGGGGGGACTGAAAGAGAAAGAAGGAAAAAATGCTTCCTGGCTTTGGGAGGTGGGGAAGTATGTGTGCACTTTTATGCCCACAGTAGCTCCTTCACCAGATTTTGTTTCCTTGTATGGGCAAAAACTAGTGCATGTCTTGTACCTATGTTTAATTCATTAGTGGAAAGGAAAAAAAGGAACACCCAGATATAGTCTCCTGATAGCTCTTGCAACTTGCCTATTTGTCTTAAAAACTGAAACAGGAACATAATTTCAACAGACAGCATTTATATTAATATTTTTACTTTTCTGCCCTTCTCATGATTTAGCAAAGCTGGAAATAGTAGATTAGCAGTACAGTCCTGGTCTGTGTGTGTGTGTGTGTGTGTATGTGTACACACACACACACACCTGGTGAATAATCTCAGGCTGCTTTCAAATCTAAAAAAAACAATATCGGCTGTTCTGGGCATATAACTTCATTCTGTTCTGTTCTGTCACAGACCTGCACCTTGGGTAATGGATCTCTTCTGGCAGCAGAGCTTGGATTCTTAGAGCACCCCTTTATTTCAGTGCTTCTTGATGTATCAGAGTGAAAGGAGCTCAGCGGTATAAGCAAGCATTTATTCCTTTAAAGGTGCAGATCTTCCTCCTCCACTGAAATGAGCAGAGGGTCAAACAGCACTAGAGATCCACATGTCCACACATACAGATATCGACATATACAGGTTTCTGGATTATAGTATCGGTGCAGAAAAAGTTACGGGAAGTGAAACCGGGTTACCACAGTGCTCGTTTTTTCTAATGTGTACCTCTTCTGCTCAAAGCTAATTCGTGGGACCACTTATATGTAACTAAGGTTACCACAGTGCTCGTTTTTTTCTCCTAATGTGTACCTCTTCTGCTCAACGCTAATTCGTGGGACCACTTATATGTAACTGATACATGTTATAGTCATTATTTGTGACATTTTTTAATACGGTGCTATAACTATGCTTGTGAGGGCTCTAGTACGTCTCCAACATGTCAAGATTGCAGCAGCACATCCCCTGGCAAACCTCTAATAAGCAGTCTGAACAGAGAATGCAGGCATTCATGAGGAGCAGTACACTTTTGCAATATCATGTGCCTGTCGCCACATATGTCTAAAACTTTCATATCACCCGATGCCACATCCAATACAAAGATTTCAGTGAAGGTAATTCACATTCATCTGTGATAATCAACTGTGCATTATCAAGCAGCACAGGGCAGTTCAGACTGAGATTAGAAGAGTAATGGACATCTAATAGGGGTGGCAGAACATCCGGACTGAAATAGTTCAGGAGGAACTCTTGCTTCCAAAGGCAAGAGACTGTCTAACATATTTCAACTGGGAAGATTTTTCATTTGTATCTGAATCTTCAGGCTTTTCATCTGTCTAAGACTCCAGCTCAAGATTAAAGTGCTAACATCTGGGTTCTAAATATGTTCAGTGAGGTAAGTAAGATGGGATATAGCACAGATGGACCACAGACCTAGCCCAATCAAGTTGTAACTATGGTCCTTATTTGGTTTGTTATATATCTTTCCGCTTCTGCTATGCCTATACTTCTGCTATTCAAGTAGAAGTATTCAACAGGTTTCCCATAATGTACAAACAATTCCACCAAACCACATTTGGAGACAGGAACGTCACTTTATTAGTACATTCTTGGAGAGCTGACTGCTGGAGAACTAATTATCACAAGACTAAATCTATACACAAGATATGCAAACAAAACTAGGGAAGGGCCTATTGCAACCGGGGACCTCAGTGTGGAATCTGAGTTTTAAGGCTTTGAGGGCAACATGAAGGGGTGAAAAACTTCTGGTAACCTCACAGTGGCAGCAATGGGATGGCTACTCACTACACAACACTCCTCAGATACATCCAAGGATAGTACAGACCACAGCAGGTGGGCCAGAGAGAATACTTTAGAAAAGAGCAATCAGTACTCAGTGCAATGACTGGGCCAAGACAATTTCACTCGGCCATTGTTCAAGTCCTGCAGTGAGAGAAAACTCAAGCCTCACTCTCAATCGAACCATCAAGTGCTTATTCATTTACCTGGTGCTTAATCCAGGATGTAGTGCACACAAGGAAAAGCAGAATTCAACACACACAAAAATTAAACACACACATACGCACACACACATTGATTACCTAACATTCTGTTGCTACCTGAATT
This sequence comes from Gekko japonicus, assembly GCF_001447785.1. Taxonomy (NCBI): domain Eukaryota; kingdom Metazoa; phylum Chordata; class Lepidosauria; order Squamata; family Gekkonidae; genus Gekko; species Gekko japonicus. Next base: position 556,697 of record NW_015160241.1, read on the forward strand.
AGAAATGAACTGAATATGTGTGGGTGGAAAACTAGAAGCCTGTAGGAGATGGTAAAACAGAGGAATTGACTGATTAAGACACTCCTCTGGCCCTCAGACTGGGAAAGATGATCACGTTTCAGGTCTGGAGAGGTTCTGCACTTTATCGCAAATTCCTTTTTCAAACAGGCATAGTTCTCCTTAAAGCTGTATTTGTGGATGTGATTTGTGCCAACTATCCATTTCTAGGGACACCCTTGCCTTTTCCTCATCCCAATCCATGCATGGCAGATCTCTCTCACACCTTTCCCAATCTGGTTTGCAACAGACCAGTTTGGCAAAGGAGATGAGCTACTGGAACTCAGACCCACACAGCTGTGTTAAAATCAAATCCTGACTGATTGTGGTCTATTGCATTATGGGTCTTCTTGGCACAATGTCTGGTCTTGGCCTTGCTGGTTTCCTTCTTTTGGCACCTTTCAGCTTTGTCATGAGTGTTTGATATGTTCCCATGAACTGGGAAGTAAAAGGTTCCCTTTTGTTTGTTTACTTTTTTGGGCCTCTTTAAGATTTCAGCCTCTTTGTCTTCTGTTGGCAGCCAGCAAGGCTTCTCCTTAAGTAATCTGTCTCGATCCGGTCGGACACTCCTTAAAAATTTCTTGAATATATTGGCTGTGAGGGAAAACTTTCTGTAGAACTCTTGGGATTTGCTGCCTGATAAAGTCTCACTCTTCTCCCCTTTCTTGTCTATCTCAGGCAAATCCAACCAGTTCCCAACCAAATCAGCAAAGATGTTGTCACCCAAGACTAGAGGCTGTCGGTTCCTGCTTTGAGACATCAGTGAAGAAGTCCAATCATTGGTCTCATCGGAGAACTGACACTCTTGGCATCCAAACTTACTCTCAGACAGGCTGCTTGTATCATGAGAAAACCAGTTTCTAGACATATGCTCACTGGAGGATTCAAGTGTCCTTGGTGAGTGGTACTCTGCTGTGCTCACTGTTGATGGAGGTCCACTGGCACGACAGCAATTGCCACTGCTGATGCTGCCACTAAGGGATGAAGTCATGTGCCCATGGGTACTATGTGGAAATGCAATATGGTAAAGTGGGCCAGTGGGCTGTGGCATCTGAGCAGAGCATAAAAAACCTGGAGAGCTACCACTCTCCAAAGAACTCTTTTCCAGCAGTTTCTCACTCTGCCTGCTGACTTCATGTCTTAACCTTGGCACTTCTTTCTTGCTCTGACAATACTGATGCTCGCCAATTCCTGAAACCTGGTTTGGGTTGCTCGAAATCTCCAGTTGCTCCAAGGCTGTCTGGACCTGGAGGAGTTTCAGCTCTTGCAGAGCACCCATCATGCAGTTCATCTGTTCATGCAGTCCGTCCCCAACCTCCTTCATGGATAGCTGTTGGGAGAAGAAAACAGCACCAAATTAGTGCTGAAGAAGAAACAGAAGAAAATAAAAAGAGGAGACCTCTGTTACCACTTGTGCTCTGTACCACTTGTGAGTTGTAAGTGGAGCTAAGTATCACACATTAGAGTGGATTTCCTTTTTTTCCCTTTTCTTTTTGAGGCACCAGCAGCTGTCAAACTGCTTCTAGCACATTTTGGTAACAGATACTATTTTTATTTCTAAAACCTGCTTATAAAAAACAATAATATAAGATTTGGCAAATAAATTAGGATTTCAATACCCTGTTTTTGCCTCTTAAGAACTGATGACATGAGAAACAAGACTTCATCAATTGCACTATGTTCTCATGACACACAAAGAATCACATGTATTATTACAAGGAATCACCCACCAAGGACTATTGCAGATGATATTTCAAAGAGGTACACCCAAATCTTTGCAGAATCGAAGCATCAAGCTTAGCAAATAGAGAAAAGGTTCTTTCCAAAAATCAGTCCTACCATGCTGTAACATTGGACTAGTTCTCACAAACAGCAGACAAAGGGGTAAGTCTGTATTTGAACTGTACTACTTCAGATTGCAGCTGGAGGTTCACATGGGTAAATCTTCCTCCATATAAAACATTCGCTACACTAGTGCACCAGGAAGAGGGGTAGCCAGCTATTTCTCCCTGTCCTGTGTCTTTAATGCACAAGGAACGTTTTTACACAGAGAAGCATTTAATCATGTAAGTCTCCCCAGCTGCAGTGGTGTACAGTCCAGGCACTACTTCATCTGTTGTTTATGATAACAGGGCCATCATGTCGGGCCTTACTACTATAATTCAGGCTAAGAAATGACAGAAAAATATAATCACATTGTTAATTAAGATAGTTCTTATTTCTTTAAAACTTCATGAACTAACTCTCTCTCTCTCTCTGCTTCTAGACATGACCATTGTTAGCATGCCTCTTTTTAAAATAATAATAATTGCATGCCATGTTAAACTGGTCAGCTATTTTCTCCTGCTTCTAAATCCTCCACACTCCCCTGTCACTGTACAGGATCACTTATGGATGAACTAGATCTCATTCCCAGTGCGGCATCGTCAAACAAATGGGCCATATTTCCTAACAGCTGCTGCTACTCACTCTTTTCTCCCTTCTGTTTAAGGGCCGAAGGAAAAGATGGAACTCTTTGATGTGCTGAGGTTTGCAGCCGGGTTCACAAAGGCACAGAAAAAGCCTGTAACTCTGAAACTGTTATCACCGTACAGTGTTCAAAAGCTCTTTGCAATCTTTTGGGGGAGCTCTCTTATGTTGCAGCTGTCCCTTTAACACCTGTGTGCACGGCTGGCAACGTCATCACCATGCATTATTTCCCATCATTTCGCTACATTAGCTCAGCCGCCTGCCGTTTGCTGTTCCCTTGGGTGCAGAGAATGCAAAATCTCACCAAATGAGATTTAAAAAGATGCTGTTCTGCAGGAACCTTGCTGCAAAAACAGTTAAATTGCACCCACAAACATGAAACTACTTCTCCAATAACTTAGGTCCAAAATCAGACGCAGGAAGAACCACTGAAGTAGAAGCTGAGAAACTGTCAGCCAGACTGCAAACTAATAGCTGTCAGGTTTAAACAGAGAATGCCTCCCTAACTTCTGAGAGCATGCACAAGTATCCCTTCTAATACAAATATGTCAACTTCAGCACACATAACATCCATATTCCTGTAATGAAACAGCTCTTATGTTACCATGCACAGAACCTCCTGGGGGCCCATCTGTTCTCTAAGCCTCAGCAAAAACTATCACCTTACCTCTTTCCAGATTTGCCGTTACGCCTCTCTCGTCCTAACCTTTCTTGCTGTATTAATGGAAGCCCCCTTTTTATCTGGAGCTTTGCAAAGCTGGCTTTGGAAACAGCTTGGGCCCTCATTGGACACTTCCCATCAAATCCCCTCACAGGCCAAGTGGTGTAATCAAGCGACGATGATTGACAAAGGGTCCTGCAGTAATGACTGGGGCTGATCAGAAAGTCAGCATATGCTAGATGGCTGTGCTGTTCACTTCATTGATTCAATTAACTCCCCCACATTGGGGGAAGAAGGGGGGTATCATCACAATGCATGCCTCATGTGACAAGGACCTATTAGCAATTATTAATATTTCAGAGGTGCTCATTCCCAGCTTCCATCTCAAGGGAGCAAATGATCACAAATGCAATTGTCTGGATTTTGCATCCTCACTACTGTTGCTTAGGTTTAATTCCCAGTTTGGGAAAATGCCCATCCCTATATTCCACCCCCCCAAGGGACCATATCTCAATGACAGAATATATGCTTTGCCATGTATGTGACTCCCAGATTTCACCCTTGACTTGTTCTTAGGCTGAAGGGTCGGGAGCAGTGTTCCCTCTAAGCTGAGTTAGTGTGAGCTAGCTCACAGTTTTTTAGCCTCCGGCTCACACATTTTTGTCTTAGCTCAGGAAGGATGGCTCCAGAGCAAACTAGTTTATGCAATAGCCAAACTGCTGGCTCACAGCTTTAATGCCAGTAGCTCAGAAAGTAGAATTTTTGCTCACAAGACGCCACAGCTTAGAGGGAGCATTGGTCGGGAGACACTTCTATCTGAGGCTGTGGTACTACCACACAGTTCTGAGCTACATGAGAAAATCAGTGGGATAAAGTAGCTAGGTGTTGGTGAGTCTATAGAGACCTAAGTTCAAATCCCTCCTCAGTCCTGAAGCTCACAGGAGACCTTGAGCTAGTCACTGTATTTCAAACAAACTTAACTTCATATGGTCATTGTGAGGAGAATGGAGGGATCACCTCCATTGTTCTGTGCTTCTTTGAAGAAAGGTGAGATAAAAATGTAACTATAAATATAATAGCTTTGGGGAGAGGCTGTGCCTTAGTGGTAGAAAGTCTCCAGTTGAATCCCTGGTATCTTCAGTAAAATAACATTTGCTTTGTTTGCATTCCCATTGCCAACAGGCAACACAGCATCAGATCATAAGCACTATTACACATTATCCTTGCCCAGTATCTAGCCATTTCCCACCTATCTCTCCCTTATTATAAAAGAGTAGTGGGTGCCAGAATTCTAAAATGCGCCCCGTTAGTGTATGGGCGGAAAAAATGCCACTCAGAAGAGCTGCCTCCAATGACTGGCTCCCTCAGCGAACCTGGCCTGCCATTGGCTGGGTGGCTGGGAGGGGAGGGAGCCAGTCATCTCAGCCAGCGTCTCCTGAGCGGCCATCTTCCGCACACACAGAAAGCGCGTCCCGGCTTCCCCCCCCAAGCTCCCCTCCTGGCCGGCGAACGGGCCTTTCCGCCCCCCTCCAGCCCCACTCCTGCCCGGCGAACGGGCCCAG
>NW_015160241.1:561902-570400 GCF_001447785.1 Gekko japonicus
CTCCTCCCCCCCCTCCCCTCCTACACTGGACAGGCTGCTGCCAGGAGGAGGCAACTTAGGAATGTGGCAAAGACTCCTGCGGGGCACTGAGCTGCGCAGGCCAAGTACCAGCAAGATCACCCTGAGTTGCTCAGAACAACACAGTCTCCATATGAGCAAAACAATCCAGGAACACAAGTAGAGAGGCCATCACTTTCATGGAAGTTGGCAGGAATTGACTTAACAGACGGCTGCTTCTTAAATGGACAGTTCTATGTTGCCTGCTCCAGAGTGAGCTCATCAAGCAGCCTGGTGATCCTAGCACCTGAGGGCAGAACCACCAATGTGGTCTACAGAGAGGTCCTTCAGTAGAGGGGGGGGGAGTACGTATGCCTCACTTCATTTTTTACACTACAATCTTCTCCACTAGAATTCCTACAGCAAATGTCACATTTCAAACTTCACATCATTGGCATTATAACTGGATTTACAGAACTTAAATACTGTAGTGAAGCACGGGTATTAGGCTAGTAAACAATATTTGTAACTACTACTACTACTACTACTAGTATTTCTACCACCATCACTTCTAATTATAGTAACTCCCACAGTTGCTCACACAAAGGCAAACTTAAGCACAAATAAAATTTAACAGAAGCATTTTGTTAAATTCAAAAAGGCCAAAAATTAAACTGATGAGACGCCCACCCCCCCCCCGGCGCTCTGCTAAATCGTACTGTTGTGAATACTTGCGATCATGATGTGTCAAAAGTAGGCAGATAAACTACCATTACTCTTAATCAATTTTTTTTTACATTTTGCATTTATGGTGATATAATTTCATGCTGATCCTGCAATGCAGCATGAAATCTCAAAGAGAGAATCAGCATGATGCAGCCAGTGGTGTTCTAGCAAAAGTTATGCAAGGATGTTGCATAACTCACCCTGCAGGATGTCTGAAAGCACTTGATCTTGTGCGTACCATTTATAGAGACATCAGATTGGGGAATCCACTGAACATTCTCAAGAGCAATAAAAATAACAGCTAATTAACAGAGTATCTTAAACATTGACTGTCATATACTTTTAGTTACCAGACTTTATGAATAATTGGCTCCAACTGACAAAACGATCCCTCTACACAGACCCTCTATGTGACTGTAAATTGCAAACATTCAGAAAGTTACAGTGTTCTCTCAACTCTAGTTTGTTGTTATAACATCTGCACAATAGATTTGAACATCTAGCATTTCCTTTCAGTTGGAAAAATCACATGCTTCAAAATTTGCCTTCCACTGAGATGAGAAACTTCCACCAAAAGAGTTCTTTGTTGTCTTGATGCTAATGAATCTGAGGACCAGTTTGGACATCATTTTGTTGCTGATGTAATGGTGAGAATCACTTGGATCTCTGAATATGTGACGAAAAAAGCATCCACATTGCTAATACAGAGATCTCATCTGTGCTCACATCCAGGTTCTCAAATTAACCCTGGCAATACAGAGATCTGATTGCAGTCGAGATATGACTTGCTCTAAATACTACACATCTAACAAACTCCAGAGGGAAATCTTGTTAGTCAGATGCAGACAAAGCAACAAAGTACTGTGTCATCTTAAAGACCAATACACTGAGTACCATAGCCTACTTTGTTACATGCATGAAATATTATACAGTTGTACACAGAAAACTACAGGGGCACAAATGGTGTGTGTCTGTGGGTGCATGAGGGCATGTGTAGAGATTATTACAAAGGAAGGCCAAAAGGCCCAGCATTCTGAGCATATATGTTTTACATCAGAGGTCATTTTGGGGGGGATCGCGGGGGATCGCAGTTCCCCTGGGTGAGGTACGGGGGTGGGGCACATGACGAAGCCCCGCCCCCTGCTTCCGGCTGCCCCGCTTCCGGCCCTCATTCAGCCAGGTGGAGGCAGGAGAAGAGAGAGGGTAAGTTGCTTCCTCCCTGCCTCTCCCCACCCCTGCCTGCCTGGGGCCAGGGAGGGCCTTCGCGGGACTTCCTTGCACTCCCGCCGGCCTTGCAGGTCCACCGCCAGGCCCCTCATGGGGCTCGGCAGTATAGCTGCAAGGCCGCCAGCGGTGGCCGGGACCGTTGGGGGCGGGGTGTGTGGCCTTATGACACACTTCCGGTGATGTAAGGGGGTGTGGCATATGGTAATGAGTTATGCTAATGAGTTCCCCTAGCTCTTTTTCTACAAAACGACCCCTGTTTTACATTATTTTACAGGGCAAAGATGAAAACAAGATCCACTCAGAATAGTAAACAATCCAGTAAAAGTGGGTGTTGACTACTTCCAACTGAAGATAAGAACTCAAGTTCTCTTTCTGCATATCTAATTATTAACTTACACTTCTTTTCCCAGACCCAGCACTCCCTTCTGCTCACTTAATTGCGGCAGACATTCCACTTTTTAAAATAAGCCTTTTTTTTTTTTTTTTGCCTTTTATGGCTTCCTCAACTTGGGTCATTAGCCATGCAGGCATTCTTTTAGACTAGGCAGTGCCTTTCCTAACTTGGGTGATACATTCTCTCGTAGCTTCAGTTAGGTAGGTTTTAAATAGTTTCCAAGTATTTTTTAGGGATCTGACTCTTATGTTTCCCTTTCAGCTTCCTTCTAACTATTCTCCTCATTTATGTAAAACTCCCTCTTTTGAAATCAAATGTTATTGTTTTGGGTTCACTTTTCATTGACAGGAATGCTGAACTAAATTGCATTTTGCTCGCTGCTCCTAACTGGTGCAGCTGCATATACATCTTGCACCACTATCCCTCTGGTTGGCTCTGTGACCAGCTGTTCCAGCGCACAGTCATTTATGATGTCTAGGAATTTCATTTCTACAGCATGACTCAAGCATGCATTTACACAGGCAATAGGAAGGCAGTTCCCTAGTATCACCGCATTATCTGCTTCAGTCAACTCCTTTACCTCCTTCTCCATCTTGGTATCAGCCTCAAGGATTTGATTGGGTAAACAAAAGCACATCACTTTTAAATAACCCTTAGGGCTCAGTATCTCCACTCATATAACTTCTGTTGAGGAGTTCATTCTCTTAAAGTTTTCTAATTTATTTGACTCTATGTCATCTTTGATATACAATGCAATACTTTCCCCAGCACATTCCTCCCTGTCCTGCTTATAGAGCGTATACCTAGGGATAACTGTATCCCATTGATTATTCCCCATTCTACCATGTTTCTGAGCCACCCACTATATCTAAACTATTGTTTATCACCAAGGACTCCAGCTCCTCATCTTGGACTGGAAGCTTCTAACATGGGTGGTTTCCCTCCACAACAACCCCTGCTTCCCTTGGCCCTTTTGTCTACACACATAGCCATCTTTTGCCATCCTACTCTCACTCCTAAGCTCTGTTGTGCTTCTGCCAGTATTACCCTGAGTGTTTACACTATCATCCCTTTGGTCTGAGTTGTCCCAAACAACAGGCGCCCCAGCTCCTGTCAGCTCTCCCCTGCAATTAGTTTAAAAGCTGAATTGGCAAAGAAATGATGAGAAGTGTATATAAAAATGTAAGGAGAGCCAGTAACTTTGTGCAGTGAGTTATCTACTTCCAGCTCCTACTGAGCCCAAGCTTCTCAATATCAAATCTTTATATGAATTCAAACTCAGTGGCTTCATCCTGGAGTCTCATGAAACTTCTTGCTGACATATGCCAACCTTAGTCTGTTACTGAATGTCCAGGCAGACTGGAATACTCTCTCACTGGTTTCTGCGTGTTTCCATTTTAAAACATGTAGTCTGTGTCATTTTTATTCCCATACACAGGGGCAATTCAGTTGGGCCAATGGCGAAAGGGCACTGCTGGTACACGTTGGCATGTCTTTATTTACTTCATTTATACCCTGTCTTTCTCCCCGATGGGGCCCAAAGCAACTGACACCATCCTCCTCTTTTCCATTTTATTGTAGGTTAGTCTAAGAGCATATGACTGGCCCAAGATCACCAAGCAAGCTTCCATGGCAGAGTGGGGATTGGAAGCTGAGTATCCCAGATCCTAGTAAAGGATATACAGGTGGATGAGCACTTGACAGTATGGCTAAAGTTGCTGGGTCTGACAATAATGGTACTCAAGTAGATATAAGGACAGCATTAGCATGGGGGTTTGTTGCAGGGACCTTGTATCTCCACTGGGTGGTGCACTGTTTGAGGAGATGTTTCAAGTTGTAGGGGGAGGTATCTGAAAACAAGTCTCACCCTACCACCTCACAAAGAGTGGGAGAGGCAAGGATCATTTAACAACCAGAATGAGGAGCGGAGGAGGTTTTAGGTGGGACATATAGATGAGAACCACAAGTGCTGTATCGTTATCCCTACCGAGCCTGTCCTGTAGAAGGTGACTTCTGGGTTGGATTACCACCCCTACTCCACCAGATTACAAGTACTCTATCGCTATCCCTACCGAGCTTGTCCTGTAGAAGGTGACTTCTGGGTGCCCATCCGTAGTATGGTTGGATTACCACCCCTACTCCACCAGATTCCTTATTGGCCCTCCGGTTATTTTTAGTAAAATGACTTGCTAGTAAACACATATGCCAAACTGCTCTTAGTCTTAGCATTGAAATGTGGTATAATAGTAACAGTGTTGGACAACACATGGAAACTGGGAAGCTCACTGGATGACCACTCACAAACTCTCAGACTAAATTACCATAGAGGGGTGTTGTGAGGAGGATAAAAAGTGAGAGGTGGTAGCAGACGCATGCCACCCAGGGGTCATTTCCTGCAAGAGCACACAGGAGTGGAGCTCTGGCAGTAAAGAGCCCAGGGGGTGGGCACATGCAACAAGCCCCACCCTCTGCTCCCAGCAGCCCTCAGTCAGAGCAAGAAGCAGCCAGGTAAGCTGCAGAGCCCCCCCCCTGACCAAAACAGTCCAGTAGCACCTTTAAGTCCAAGTTTTATTCAGGTACAAGCTCTCCCTCCTCTGCGAGGACAGGTCTGCACGTTTTCCCCCCCCCCCAACAGCTAGCAATCCAAAACAGTCCAGTGGAGCCTGAGCAGTGGGTGTTGCCTTCTGACACACTTCCGGTGATGCCAGTGTGTGTGGCATATGTAAATAAGTTATGCTAATGGGTTATGCTAATGAGCTCTTGCACCTCTTTTTCTACGAAATGACCCCTGATGCCACCATAAGTATCCTGGGAAAAGGGAGTGATAAAATGAAATCAATATATCCATTACTGTTTTTAGAAGTGTTGCCAGGTTTAGACTCTGAGGGGTTCATATATCAAGCAGCTGCATCTTCGGCTGTCACAGCAGTTCTCCAATGGTAAAAACCACAATGGAGATGGTTGAGGGGGTGCTGGAATGGATTTATTCTAAAAAAGGTCTTTCTAATGTTTGTATTTGACAGCCCTGTCATTAGACTATCCAAAGGTTCCTGATATCATTTCACTGAATTTAGACTGATTCACAGACATGGACAGTATAATATTTTCAGCCCTGTGTAATATTCTTGAAAGTCACAAGAGAACCATTTCAAATCTTTAAAAATGGAGTATGCATTCCAGGAAGCTACATCGATAATGGAAGGAGGATTTATACTAAAAATGTTTACTCAAAAATTTATACTAAAAATTGTACCATTTGTGTACACGTCTGCTGTCAGAGTCTTAATATAGAGGTTGCAACTAAATGAGAAGGTGAGCCTTACATAAAGACACAGAGGGTACATAATGAGCTCTGTAGACAAGGTTCCCTTGAATGCAATGACATGTATGGGACCTTTTGAAATTTTAATATATTTAACTATATTGAGGTACATTTCTCTGAACGCATGGGAAATGTATGCTCTTTTATTAAGACCTTTCCATGGAACCAATATTAAAACCTTTTCATAAAAAGAGGTACATGTATTTATTAATAATAACAAATTAAAACATATATAGGGGCCCAATTACAACCAATATATATAAAACATAACCATAACCAGGGCTAAAAAAGTTTTATATATATTGGTTGTAATTGGGCCCCTATATATGTTTTATATACCTCTTTTTATGAAAAGGTTTTAATATTGGCCCTCCTTTCCACTAACCTTTGTTTGGTTTTGGAGTTCTTTGTTAGGTTTAGTTTTTTTCCCTTTCTTGTTCCTGCTTCCAAATATTTTCCAAATCATTTCTAAAATATATATATATGGTATCAGATTGATCTAATTTCGGTGCACTGACAAGCCTGTCCTAGGTTACAAACTGAACTCTCCAATGCAAGATGCATTTCTTCCTTTAGGAGGTGCTATTGTCAGAAGAAAATAAAAAGGTTTCAGTTTTGTTTTTGCATGTGGGTGGGTGGGTATTCTGTTTGTAATAATTGTTTGGATACACTATATTTTTAATATGCTAGTTGTGATAATTTCATGCCAAATAAAAATGTCCATAGTCATATTTTATGTTCCTAAAGTAACAGAATGACTTTCAATCTAGAAAAGACAAAATAAATGCTAATGTAATTTTTTTGTTGCTCCCCCAAACTCCAAGAATACAGAGCATCACTTGCCCCAGACGGAGAGTTCCTATCTATACCTTGTGGCTAATAGCCACTGATGGACCTCTGCTCCATATGTTTATTCAATGCCTTCTTGAAGCTGTCCATGCTTATAACCACCACCATCTCCTATGACAGTGAATTCCTGGATGAAGAAGTATTCCTTTTATCTGTTCTAACCTGACTGCTCAGCAATTTCATTGCGTGCCCACAAGTTCTTGTATTGTGAGAAATGGAGAAAAGTACCTCTTTCTCTACCTGCTCTATCCTATGCATAACCTTATAAACCTCGACCATATCACCCCTCAGTTGTCATTTCTCCAAGCTACAGAGCCCCAAGTGCATTAACCTTTCTTCATAGGGAAAGTGTTCCAACCCTTTTATCGTTTTAGTTGCCCTTTTCTGCACTTTTCCCGATACTATAATCTCCTTTCTGAGGTGTGGTGACCAGAATTGCACACAGTATTCCAAATGAGGTTGCACCATCGATTTATACAGGGGCATTATGATACTGACTGATTTGTTTTCAATTCCCTTCCTAATAATCCCCAGCATAGCGTTAGCCAATTCACTGCTTACTCCCAACTCCAAATCATTAATGAACAAATTAAAAAGCATCAGACCCAGTATGCTTACCACCCTCCAGTGTGAAAACTGCCCATTTATACTCACTCTCTGTTTCCTATGAATTAGCCAGTTATTGATACACAAGACGATTTGTCCATTTATCCCATGACTACTGAGCTTACTTAGGAACCTTTGATTAAAATCTGTGTTGCAATTCAGATTTGTCAGAGCAATGGTATCAGACTGCCTGCAGAAAGAGACCTATCAACTCAAGAGATACTTTCCTTCATCAGACCAAATGCCTCCCTAGACTGTCTCTAATACCCATGATGTCTTCAGAATTGGACTGAAGCCTGGCACTGTTTATCCCCAACATAAGGCAGTTAAAGATATACTGCCTTGGAACAATGAAACTTTTGATTTATAATCACATTTTCCAAGTTAGGTCATTGCTCTAGATACTTAACTTTCTGACTGTAGCTCTGGGTGTCTGAGCAGTCTGTTTCTAGAGTGGAGAGAAGGGGACTCTTGATGCCTCCTTATACAATCAGTTATCCTGCTAATTTAACATTCTTGTGTAGAGCTATTATTGGCCTTATTTGCAAAGCTTTTTTCAACCTTTGACTCACCCCGTGGACGTATAAGCAAGCTGTAGGTTGGTTCAGACGAGATGGGGCTTTAAAAGACAATATGACATGTGACACATACGAGTTGTGGATGTTTTATGGCATACACAAACAAAATATCTTACATGTAAAACAATAAATTATGTTTTTGTACAATTTGATTTAAAAAGGGGCAAAGGATGTGAAAGAAATAGAGCTGAAAGCTAAAGAGGAAAGCAGCAGTAAAGATTGTCTTTTGATACTCTGGTCTTTTGATACTCTTGAGCCTTCTGAATGGCCAAACCTATCAAAACCTAAAACATGTTCTTCAAAGAAATCCTACTCATTTTGAGAACATAGTCTAAGGAGAAATACATATAATGGAGGAAAACAGGACTGTGCCCTGCCCCGGTTCTTTCTGGACTGGACCCTCATATCACCCAGACATGCCCCAAATATCATATAAAAGTAAATCAAAGGGCTCCGTTTAATGGAAACCCCCCCCCCAAGGTGACCAAGGTACCCAGAATTTCTCCAATCATAATATTTCATCTATTTTAATAGCCCTAGATTAAAGATACATTAACATGTTGTTTGTCTCTTTCGCTTTTAATTTTTGCTAAACATTTCAAGATTTTGGAGATGAATCTCTCCCTTATTATAAAAGAGTTTTGGGTGCCAGAATTCTAAAATTGGCCCCTTTAGTGTTAGGCCGAAAAAACTGCCACTCGGAAGACACTGGCTGGGTTCATTGGCTTCAGCCAGTCCCCACAAGTCAGATTTGTTTTTGTTTCGAACCAGTCACCACATCTGTGCTGCCAGGGAGCAT
>NW_015160241.1:570444-581996 GCF_001447785.1 Gekko japonicus
TGAAATGATAACATGTGAATAAGAGAGCAGGAGAGGCTTCTCATAATTGGAAGGAAGACAGATGTCCAGCTGTTGGGTGAAAGAGGTGTTGTGAGAGGAAGTTATTGCTAAGTGAAACCCTGGGAACAGGAAAAAGGGGCTTGCTGTGGCAGCTTTTAATAATGAGGGGGAGGAAACAGAGTCCTCTATGAACAATATTGGGATTATTGGAAGAGGATGCTATAATCAGCACAAAAGTATTTTAAACCAAGTGACATCATTACAACTGGGGTTTGGTGGGGGGGAGGGATAAAGCAATTAAACCAGGTGTTTGTATTCAAGCAAATCTTTCACTGAAAAAAGTGTACCATGTATTCAATTATTCAGAGAAAAAAATGAAAATCAAATGGACTATTCTCTGTGTACTACTGTGCAAGTTCATCAGGGGGGCACTGAACTGGATCACAGCTGTAGTGAAAGGGTTTTTAAAAAAACATCAACAACTGTTCTCCCTGCATCATTATCTTCATCCAGATGTCTGCCTTCAGATGTTTGCTTCCCCCAGAGGTTTTCCTCCATGTTCCCCTTCAAAGTGCAGCAGTTTCGGGGGCTTAAGCATAATTACTATATGATGCTCCTTTCAAGTTTTCCTCAGCTCCACTGTGTGTATTCCTAAACCTGCTTTAGTATGATCTCTCTTTCCATACCTGGCCCCATTTTGCTTCACAACCCACTCTTGTCCCCTGTGCTTGGGCTTCCTCTGTGTGCCACTCTGCCTCCCATGGTGGCCATTTTGTGGTTGTGCTTACCACCTTGTGCCAGAGCTCCAAAGGTGCCCACAGGTACAAAAACATTGCGGACGCTTGCAGTAGTAGATACATCTCTATAGTGTTAATATAGTAATATAAGGAAGAGAGGATACACTGATACAATGATTATTCATTTATTTGTGATTAGTTCAATTTCTGATACCTTGATGACACTATTGTGCTAGGCGTAATCTTCATGGGGGCGGCGGGGCGTCAGCCTCCCCCGGGAGCCACCCTTGCTCCTAGCAAAGCAATCCCTCTGGCCCAGCCCCAGCCCTCCCCCCCCGGGAAATTGGAAAGTCTACACCCTGATGGCTTATAAATTTCAAAATAATCAGAATAAAGCTGCTGTCCTTCCCTGGCCCAAGCGTTTTGTTATTATGAAATCAATGAGAACAGTAAACAAACATACCACAACAACCCAAACAAACAAAAGCAAACGGCAGAACGTCAAGATAGCCCTTTCTAATTGCAATACAGGATCCCCTTTCCCTCCTCTCAGAATAAACTGGAGATGCGAGTCCATGTCTTTGATGAACCAAATCTGGATATTTTTTGTGTATGAATAAAAATAATCATTTTAAAGAAGAAAACATACTTTATTTTTAAAATGAAGTCTACATGTCACAGGAGCCATGATCACAGAAGAGGGATTCCTTTCTGCATGAGAGAGAAGGGGACAAACCTTATCTAACCCGCCGTCGGCAGTTTTCATCTATTTTAAATTCTATTTTTTTCTAATTTGCTGCACAATTAATTGGTGATATTTCTTTATTCAATCAAAAGTTTTTAACTGATTAATGAACTAAAAGTTTCATCTCTACTTAATCTTGTAGTGTTTGTTACAGTAAGACTATATGATCTCATTCTTTGGTGCTATAATGAATACCACTTATTTTGTTTTTCAGCAACAGTTAGTGAACATGCAGCAAGACTTTCACTATGCATCATCGAAATATCACACTACTGCTGATGGATTACTCTAGTACAGTGATGGGACAATATTCTGGGTTTTTAATCATCTGAATGAGTCCTATGACTAAATTTAACTGTGATGCAATGATGTAGCTATGCAAGCGCACTTTCACATTTCCACTAAACTGGATTTGCTGAATATTTACACATATTCTCAGAGTTAAATGATTTGTGGAGTGTCAAGGAAAAAGCATGATTCCTGCAGAGTGATTCAGAGCTAACAACGAGTTTCAGATCTGCTTGGGACTAAGTGTACCCTGGGTAATTCTCTGTGGCTTGAAACAGGCCAAAGGGAATTTAGCCAAAGGGTGCTAATCCCATTTCCCTGCAAGGTAATCTGCCAAGGCTTTTACCTTTTAGACATATGAGTCAACGGTACTCTATGGTTGGCGCCGCATGGATAAGCTACAAACCACACTTTCATGACCTGGGAAGGAACAGTTAAGACAGGGGAGCTGACTCAGCTTTCCTCCTGGACCAGACCTCATCTGACTAACACAGAAGACTACTCTCTAGCTGTGCCTCTCAGTCACTGATACAAGTGCCCCTTTGCTGCTACCAAGCAATCCTGCCAGACCAGTCCAGGGTTCCTTCTCATTAATCTCAGTCTCATTCAAATATCAGCTCCTGGTGCTGCCTTCTCAGTTACAACCACAGCAGAAAAATTAGGACATGATGTTTGTTTAAGAAGGCTGCCGATGGAAGGAGGGTTGGTTGAGATGGAGGGATGTGTTTGCAGTTCTGGCCACGTAGTTGAGAAGCCAGATGGATCCCAAAGGTTTTCTGATGGCTTTAGAGGATTTTCCTGTTGATATGGCTGGTGCTCCTGACAATGCCCTGGTTGAACTCTGGAATGAGGAGATGACCTGGGCAGTTGACACAATCGCTCCCAGGCACCATCTCTCAGGTGTTAGAGCCCAGGAAGCCCCTTTGTTTACTGTCAGGATGTGGGTGATGAAAAGACAAGAGAGATGGCTAAAGTGACAGTGGAGGAAGACTGGGGACAAATATAACAGAACACAGGAAAAGCCCTGTTTTAAAGTGTAATCCATTGCAGTGATGGGGCAAAGAAATAACACTTCACCACCACCGTTATGTGTGCACAGCGTAGGCCAGCGGAGTTGTTCCAGGTGGTCAGAGGCCTGTTTGGATCTGGCCTACAGGATAAGGTGGACTGCTCAGTGGCCCACTGTGACTATTTTACTCAGAACTTTGCAGATAAAATCTCTGGCATCCATTCCGACTTGGACTCTACGTTAGAAACAACAGAGTTGCATGGTGCCAGGGTGCCAATGCGTCCAATTGTTTGAGATAGTTTTCAATTGATTCAGTATGAGGATGTGGACAGGATTTTTGGAAATTTGATGCCTAACACCCACTAATATGATCTCTATGCTTCCTGGTTATTTAAATCTTCCAATGGGGCTAGCTGACTGGGTTTGAGAGGTAGTTAATGCTTCCATAAGAGAGGGGGTGGTTGCCCCAACACTCAAACAGGCTGTGGTGCATCCACTTCTGAAGAAGCCTACCCTTGACCCAGGATAATTATTGACCCTCAATAATTATCATCAGTCTCAAACAGGCTTACCAGGTTCCCAGTCAGGGTGAGAGATCTCCTGCTTTTGCGGACTCTGGCCTGCCGCTGGCCAGCTGACCACCAGGTAATACCCAACCCCCAGACATCCCTGCACAATGCTGGTGACACACTGACGTCACTTCCGGAAGTGATGTCATTGCATTGGTGACATCAGGGTGAAGCTCTACATTTGGGGCAAACCTCTATGGTTTGTAGCTGTTTTTACCATAGAGGTTTGCCCCAAAAGTAGAGCTTCACCCTGATGTCACCAATGCAATGACATCACTTATGGAAGTGACATCAGCATGTTGACGATGTCCCTGCCCACCCCCAGTACGCCCCCCAAATCCCCACAGCAGCAGGAGGAAGGCACCTGGCAAATATTCCATTCTTGAGCAAGGTGACTGAATGGTGGCTGGACAACTCCAAGCTTTCCTGGATAAGGCAAATTGTTTAAACTCCTTCTAGTCTGGGTTTAGGCCTGGTTATGGGCCTCAAACAGCCTTGGTTCCCCTGGTAGGTGACTTGCACCAGGAGATGGACAGAGTAAGTGAACCAGCTTACCTTGACCATAAGCGCAATCAGCAATACAGAGAGGTAATGGACAAACTTCTCTATCAAAGCACAGTGTCTAGACCTGACATATCTGTAGCTGTTGGAATCTTGTGCAGAAAGACTGATTCGCAAAGTCACTGTGATTGGAACACTGTAAAAAGGCTCGCTTTAAAAAAAAACAAACCAAAACCCTCAGCTTGCGACAACCCTAGACTGGTTGGATACATGGACGTTGATTGGGGTGAAGACAAAACTGACTGCAGGTCAACCAGTGGCTACCTGTTCATCTATGGAGACAGCCTGATCAGTTGGACTAGCAAAAAGCAACCACAAGGCACCAAATCAACAGCTGAGGCCAAGTGCATATCTGCTTCACATGCCTGCAGTGATCTTGAATGGATCATCTGTCTGCTGAAAGATTTTCATGTGGATGAGCCAATAACCTTGCTTGAAGACAATCAGACATGCATAGCTCTATATCCAAAAGTGGAAGTATCAAAGCCAGAAGCAAGGACATTGTTGTCAAATACCCTCCTGTAAGAGAGATACAGCCGAAAGGATGGGTTGAACTCAAGTATCGTCCTTCAGAGGAGATGGTTGCTGACATACTCACCAAGCCTCTAGCAAAGGGAAAGTTTGAATACCTGTACAAGAAACTGAATCTTCATGACTTCAGTAGATGACATTTGAGAAGAGGTGTTGGGATTTTGCAAATATCACCACTTCAGTCATGAAAGAGTTAAATTGTTGTTTATGTATGTTAATGTTAGTTAATTAGCACTGAACCAACTAGGTGCTAGGCTCATTTTTCCTGCCAGAGAATGGAAGGTAGTATTCCTAAAGAGATTTATTGGAAACCAGCTATTGGCTGATCAATATTTTGGAAGATATTACGTGCTGTCTGGCACGTACACAGGTGTGGGACCTTGGAGAGAACTTTCCTTTCCTTTGTTCTACTCTCAGACCGAAGAAGAGTACCCAAAATGGAGCTTAGAACTAGTTAGTTAGGCTGTTATTGTTTTATTCCATGAAATTCTTCCTTTATTTTCTAATAAACTTCCACGGGGAGGGTGGGGTATAAATATGAAAAATAAATAAATAAATAAAGTTAAATACACGTGTACTGCATTGCTTTATTCCATTATGCATATTAGCTCTCCTAAATATCCAATACCCTTGTAAGAACAGAAAGGTATGATATAAATTTTGTAAATAATAGTAATAATTTTAGACAGCTAAGCAAAAGTCGGGGGGTGCACTGTACAGTTAGGGGAAGGATGAGATGTTGACATTGGAAAAAGGGGTTTGCCTACGTCCTCCCAAAACCCAGGTTTTACAAAAACAAATTTCCTGGCAAAAAAAATGCTGTTTAAGGGAAGGAAGCAATAACCCGTATTTCTATTTGCCCAGGGATACGTAATCTTTTGGGCTCAATTGCCAGAAGTCTCTCAGTGTCCTCCTGTGAAGATGCTGATATGATGGCAATGAAATGGGGCAGCAGGGAGGGAAGGGTTGTATTTGGCCAGAGACACCCAGTATCTTTTGTCCATACAAGTAGCCCTGAACTTCCCCTAGTATGCCTCCTCTGCACATATACTACGTGTTACATCCTACCATGGATACAATCAACGCCAGATTCTGCGACTGCAATGACTGGGGAAAAAGAACTGCTGTCACAATCAGAGAACTCTTTCTGGCCACAAACCTGTCAGTTCATACATAACATTTGCTTGTTTGGATGAGAAATGTATTGTGCGAACTGCCCTAAAGCTGCAATAAAACTGAACACGCTCTCTGACAAAACAATGTCCGGACACAATAATGCCCAGGGTAATGTGATCACTGCAAAGCTCAGAGTCTCTAAAATGCAGTGAAGTAGTTTTCACAGAAGGAATAACATTACAATGTTATATCGATATTTTAGTGCCTTTTAAAAATGAAATCACTTTTCTTGGGAGGAGAAGGAGTGGTTTAACAATGACAACAGTCCAATAATTGAAAAGTGTGCTAGGAAAAAGCCCAATCAACTTCCAGAAAAACATTGGGGTATAAGTGGTCTCAAAAAAGCTGGGGGGGAAATCAGGGGAAAAACAAACAAATAAACAAAAAACTGAAGTGAAAACTAAACCAAAACAGTAGGGGGTCAGAACCAACAACAAAAAAAACAAGAAAACACCATGTGGAAAAGCCCTGACTTGCCAAAGACCTACAATAAATCTTTGTCGTTGTAGCTCGAATGCTGCCCTATCATAAGAACATAAGAACATAAGAGATGCCAATGTTGGATCAGGCCAAAGGCCCATCCAGTCCAACACTCTGTATCACACATTGGCCAGAAATACCAGTGCCATCAGGAGGTCCACCAGTGGGGCCAGGACATTAGAAGCCCTCCCACTGTTGACCCCCCCAAGCACCAAGATGACATAAGAACATAAGAACATAAGAGATGCCAATGTTGGATCAGGCGAAAGGCCAATCCAGTCCAACACTCTGTATCACACAGTGGCCAGAAATACCAGTGCCATAAGAACATAAGAGATGCCAATGTTGGATCAGGCCAAAGGCCCATCCAGTCCAACACTCTGTATCACACATTGGCCAGAAATACCAGTGCCATCAGGAGGTCCACCAGTGGGGCCAGGACATTAGAAGCCATCCCACTGTTGACCCCCCAAAGCACCAAGATGACAGAGCATCACTTGCCCCAGAGTCCCTATCTATACCTAGTGGCTAATAGCCACTGATGGACCTCTGCTCCATATGCCTATCTAATTCCCTTTTGAAGCCGTCCATGCTTGTAGCCGCCACCACTTCCTGTGGCAGTGAATTCCAAGTGTTAATCACTCTTTGGGTGAAGAAGTACTTTCTTTTATCCGTTCTAACCCGACCGCTCAGCAATTTCATGGAGTGCCCACGAGTTCTTGTATTGTGAGAGAGGGAGAAAAGTACCTCTTTCTCTACCTGCTCTTTCCCATGCATAATCTTATAAACCTCGATCATGTCACCCCTCAGTCATCGTTTCTCCAAGCTAAAGAGCCCTAAGCGCCTTAACCTTTCCTCATAGGGAAAGTGTTCCAACCCCTTTATCATTCGAGTTGCCCTTTTCTGCACTTTTTCCAAAGCGATAATATCCTTTTTAAGGTGTGGTGACCAGAATTGCACACAGTATTCTAAATGAGGTCGCACCATTGATTTATATAGCGGCATTATGATATTGGCTGATCTGTTTACAATACCCTGTTTACAGAGCATCACTCTGTAATGTGATCACTGCAAAGCTCAGAAAAGGGGTTGGAACAATACCCTGTTTACAGAGCATCACTTGCCCCAGAGACCCTATCTATACCTTCTGGCTAATAGCCACTGATGGACCTCTGCTCCATATGCCTATCTAATTCCCTTTTGAAGCCGTCCATGCTTGTAGCCGCCACCACTTCCTGTGGCAGTGAATTCCAAGTGTTAATCACTCTTTGGGTGAAGAAGTACTTCCTTTTATCCGTTCTAACCCGACCGCTCAGCAATTTCATGGAGTGCCCATGAGTTCTTGTATTGTGAGAAAGGGAGAAAAGTTCCTCTTTCTCAACCTGCTCTATCCCATGCATAATCTTATAAACCTCAATCATGTCACCCCTCAGTCGTCGTTTCTCCAAGCTAAAGAGCCCTAAGTGCCTTAACCTTTCCTCATAGGGAAAGTGTTCCAACCCTTTTATCCAAGCATGATGTCCACTTTTCCTGGGTAGGTATTTGTGTCTGACATCTTTGGCAAAGCTGTTCGCTGATGACATGCTCAGCTATCCAGTCTCACACTTTGGAGCCCTGCTTATATCTTTGCAAAGATTAAGCTAAATACAAGTCTGGGTGGGAATGACAAATCCTAATTGTTCTAGCACTTTGTAGAAGGTATTTTAAAAACAAAACCCACTTTTGTCCTTTGCAGGCTGTTGCATGTTTTACTATTCCACTCTGATTGTGAGAATGATAACAACAGGGAGCTCTTATGTCTCTGCCAATCCAGTTAGAAGACTGGTCACTATGAGATATAATTTCTTCTAGCCTCCAGGCCACTTTTCAGCACACTGCAGGGGCAACAGAATACTGAACCTTTCTAATGCCTCATCTTCCGTCCTCATCAGAGACTGCTTGCTTTGAGTCATTTTGTTGTGAGGACTGTGCAGACAGAAACATGACTCTTGTGGTGGTGGGTCCATATTGTGGGCTCTTCTTTCAGACATTGGTTGAAAAGCTATATCCCACCTAAGGTTCCAGAAAGGTTTTCAAATATTCCACATTTAATAGTAAAGGCATTTGCTTTATTTAAGATATCTTGTGTTCTAAATTTGTTCCTTTTTGTTCTATTATTATATTATTGTTTTTATTGTTGTTTAACTGCCCCTAGCTTTGGAAAAAATCATTTGACTGGTGCATCTTGGTCTACGCACATAAATCCAGTACAGAGGCAATGGCACTGGTTGCCAATTGGTTTCTGAATCAAATTCAAGGTGCTCGTTTTAATCTTTAAAGTCTAAACATTATACCTGACCATTATATCTGAAAGACCACCTCTCCCGCTACTATCCCTCAGACTGCCTGCATTCTTCATCACACAATCTTTTGGTGGTGCCCAGCCCTTGTGTGGCTCACCTCTCTTCTACCAGGGCAAGAGACTTCTCTGTGGTGGCCCCATTCTGGTGGAATGCTTTATCAGAGGATACACATCCTCTGTCAGATCTTGTTAGCCTCCACGGGGCGTGCAAGACAGAGCTCTTCCAACAGTCTTTTAATTAGTCTCGGTGTATGTTTTGCGATTTTTGTATTGTTTCCACCAGATCATTTTATTGTTGGGTAGCTGAATGCAGCCATGTTCAATAGGAGATTTATATAGTTGGTTTAAATTGTGGTACATATTAATTATCATCATCATCATTTTTAATACTGTTTATTGAATTGTATTTTACTTTGATGTAAGTCACCCCGAGCCTCACCTGTTGAGGGAGTAGTACATGTAAATTTGATAGGTAAATAAAATGTTGTAATCAATCAGTACTGCATTTGGAACTCTGAAATCTTTTCCTTGCGTGTTTTGGGATGGATGAATGCTAACAAGTGGAAACTTAATCCTGGCGAAACAGAGGTGCTGTTGACCCAGGAACTGAGGTATTCCCCTCTTCTGTATGGGCTTGTACCTCTACAGGAATAAGTTCATAACTTGGGGCACTGAAGGACCTGGGCTACATAAGTTTTTTTTGTTGGTCTTGGTATTGTACGTGGTACTTTTTATTGTTTCTATTAATACTTATTGAGCTAATCATGCATCAAAATACACTGAGCTGAACTGGATCTGGGCCCCTGCTGAAAAGTAGGTGGTGGTGGTGGTGGTGACCAGAAGCACATTTCATCAGCTTCAGCTGCTGACCCAGCTATAGCTTTTTCTGGGTAAAAATGATCTTGTGTGGTGAATGCTGTAGTAACATCTACATTAGACTACTGCAATGGACTCTACATGGTGTTGCCCTTGAAGAGTGTCTGGAAGCTACAACTGGTACAGAATGGCTGCAGACAGAATTCTGGCTGGAGTGGGTTATAAGGACCATGTCCCTAACCCCTTGTTCCACCTGCAGTGTCTCTCAGTTGGTTTCTGGGCTCAATTCAGGCTGCTGGTGTTGACTTTTAAAGCCCTGTACAGGTTGAAGAGAACATGTTTTAAGGACAGCCTACTCCTTGGCTCCATCATCAACCACAAGGGAGACTGAAACCAAGAAATCAGGAGATTAAGACTGGGAAAGACAGCCATGAAGGAACTAGAAAAGATTACGTGTAAGGTTATGTCGCTGGTGACTAAGATCAAGTTAATTCAAGTCATAGTATTCCCCGTTACTATGTATGTGTGTGTGAAAGTTGGACAATGAACCAAGTTGATGGGAAGAAAGTTGATTCCTTTAAATGCGGTGTTGGAGGAGAGTTTTTCGGATACTGTGGACCGCCAAAACACAAATAAGTGGTTCTAAATCAAATCAAATCAAGCCTGAACTCTTCCTGGAAGCTAAAATGACCAAACTGAGGCTATTGTAATTTGGTCACATTATGAGAAGCTAAAAGTCACTGGAAAAGACACCTATGCTAGGAAAAGTTGAAGGCAGCAGGAAAAAAGGGAGAGCCAACATGAGATGGACAGGCTCAATGAAGGAAGCCACTGCCCTCAGTTTGCAAGACCCGAGCAAGACTGTTAACGATAGGACGTTTTGGAGGACATTAATTCACAGGGTTGCCATATGTTGGAGGCGACCTGACGGCACTTAATAACACATTCGCATATGAACCTACCCAGCAATCTACCTGCTCCAGGTGCCCCTGTCATCTGAGCCTAGACAAGTGGCAATCTGAGAATGGGCCTTCTCGGCTGTGGTATCAGAACTATGGTCTTCCCTCCCCAGAGAGGTTTATCTGTCCCCTTCTGTCATTGTCTTCTGCCAGTGGGTCAAGAATTTTCTGTTCTGTCTGGCATTTGCTCACTTCCTGTTCACATATTTATGTGCTTGTTTTATTTTTATATATATTATATTATACTACGTTTAAAAAAACTTAACACACACATGTATTTTTAAGCTTGTTTTGACTGTTCATTACCTTGGGGACTCTCAGCTGGGTGGAAATGTGGCTTTAAAAGTATTAAATAAGTAAAACAGCCTTTACACTTGAAAAAAATCCTTCCATTCAATGAAGAGACAACATCTTTTTTAGAGCTTTCAGGTTTTAAAAAAAATATCTCAAAAGTGTGTGTGTGAGAGAGAGGATGCTAGCACCCAATGTCATTCATATCACATCAAAATCATGAAGTATCAGAGATCATTTCGTAGAAAAAGAGGTGCAGGAGCTCATTAGCATAATTCATTAGCATAACTTATTTGCATATGCCACACACCCTGACATCACCAGAAGTGTGTCAGAAGGCAACAGCCACTGCTCAAGCTCCACTGGACTGTTCTGGATTGCTAGCTATGGGGGGGGGGAATGGACATGCAGATCTGCCCTAGCAGAGGAGGGAGAGCTTGTACCTGAATAAAACTTGGTCTTAAAGGTGCCACTGGACTGTTTTGGATTGCTAGCTGGGGGTGGGGGACGCACAGATCTGCCCTCACACAGCTCTGTGCAGAGAGAGAGAGAAAGAGAGGGAGGGAGAGAGAGAGAGAGAGAAGGTAAGGAGTGAAAGAGGTAAAGAAAGAGGGAGAGATAGAAATAAGGAATGGAAAGGGGGATCTCCCCAAGTGCCATGGGACCCCCCCCCCGCGTGCTCTCTCTGAGTCTTTCCCTCCCCCTCCCTCCCTCCAAAGCAGACGTGTGCTTGCCTACAAAAGCTTATACCTGGAATAAAACGTTTTTGGTCTTAAACACAGGACTCTCTCATACCTGCAATAAAACATTTTTGGTCTTAAACACAGGGGACTCTCTCTCTGTGTGTGTGTGTGTCTCTCTCTCACACACATACCTGGAATAAAACATTTTTGGTCTTAAACACAGGACTCTCTCTCTCTCTTTTTCTGGCATACATCCTCAGTCTCTGAAGAAGAAAATATGTGCTTGCACACAAAAGCTTATATCTGAAATAAAATGTTGCTGGTCTTCTTAAAAGTCCCACGCCATCCCCCCCCCCAGCTCTTTCC
>NW_015160241.1:582182-601348 GCF_001447785.1 Gekko japonicus
CCTCCCTCTCCCTCCTCAGAAGAGAGGGGAGGAGAAGCCCTCAGCCAATTGAGGGAAGGCCTTCTCTATCTCCTCTAAAGCAGGAAATAGGAGAGACTGCCCAAAGGAGCTAGGATGCTGGAAACAGGAAGCGGGAAGCACAGAGTCAGTTGCTCTCAGGCAGGATTGGACACTAAGCATACAACTTCTGAGAACTCTGGACAAGACAACACCTCTACTTCCCAATACTGCCCAAACCCTGACCATTTTGTATGTTCAGCTAATAAAGAGGAACACAATCAAGCCAGACTGGAACATGGGTGAACAACAATAACGCCATGACCCTTTCACCAATGTGCCTACTGTTCTGTGAATATGTTAACATTTATTTGGAATTTTAAAACGTTATTTGGCTAAGTACATGTTTGGTATGGATATAACGGGAGCATACAATTATCAAACTTTTTTTTAAAAGCTGCATAGTGCAAATACACCCATGTCAGTAAAAAGTCACCTGTGGGAACATGGTGCAATGTCTATATGTGAAGTTTACCATTCTCTGAGCCTGTTTAGCTAACTGCACTTCCTAATAAATGAAAGTGCCAGCTGAGAGGATCACAACTTCCAAGTACTTGTATTTGGACAATTCCAGTTATCTCAGTGAGAGCCAAGTGGAAAGAAATATGAGTATCCCATTGGTTATCAGCTTCCAAGGAGAAACACCCTACCCAAACATGAAAAAAAGGTATTCTACTCATTCAGATCACATTTATTTTGGGAATTATGATCATGTGGGCATTTGGACAGGATTCATCTCAGAGACCAGTTTCAGCATATTTATATTCAGGGTGTGTTTATGTAAGCTGCAATTAACATACAGCTTACCACTTGGAGGCAGGACTGTATATGGCTCCTGGGCTGTCTGTCTGTATGGATAAAGGATGCTGATAGGAAAGCCCCCAAACACTGCATGCTTTGCCAATAACTCTGGTTGTATTCTTCCAGTCTTTGTTCAAATGCTTATATTGCTGAGAAACTGCAGCTGCCAATCTGGATTAAACTCAGGCCCATTTACACAAGCATTTTGCTAGCTGTGTGTCTCCACAGGATTGTTCCTGAATGTCCATAGGTATGTGATGACACAAGGAAATGTAAAGGAGGATCCAGCAATATACAAATTCATTCAGTAACAATTTCCACAATCATGTTGACTTTTCTGGAACTACCACATCCATGGAAATTGCTTAATGAGTTCACTGGCACACTACCAGATCATGTGCTATGCTTCCACACACATGAGAATAGCTGAGAGCAGATAAATGGAGAAGAACAGCATGAGATAAATGTGCAAACCAGCATTCTGACTGCAGCATGTTTAAATGTGATAAGATAACAGTCCAGCATTTAAATTACAGGCTCTGCTAATAGGTTTAGCACCTCTCCCCAATGCAAGGTGACCAAATAAAAAGAATTTTAAGAGTACACTGTGTTCCAATCTAGCAATTTTTCATAAGACTGGGCGCTCCGCAGTGACTTTCCATTCACTTGAACCAGTGGTTTTTAAACAGTCAGAAATTCTGATTAACCATTCTAAGAAGTTATACTTTGGGGGAGGGGTGGTTGCCTAGGAGGAAAACCAGTTTTTGAAAACAGAAACTAACGTCAAGCACTAGATCAAAAGCAGAGAAAAAATTAACAATCATGTTTCAAACGTTCTGCCCCTGAAGACTACAATATGACCTAATGTCTAGGGTTATTAAGGTTGCCGACTATGGGTTGGAAAATTCCTAGAGATTTAGAGGTGGAGCTGGAGGAGGGAGGGGAGAACCTCAGTAGGGCATGATTCCACAGAGTCCACCCTCCAAAGCAGCCATTTTCTCCAGGGGAATGAATCTCTGTAGTCTGGACTCTGTAGATCAGTTATAATAATAATCATTGATTATTATTTGCTATCATCATCCTTGTCTCCAACAGCCAAAACATGGAAAAATAAAGCAAAACGTACAAAACAAATTAAGCTCCTGAAGCTCTGGCTGCCTTTAGCTTTTCCTTCCCTTGTACTGCCAACCATTAACAAGATTTGCTTCTTTAAGTGGGCCAGCCCTACAAGACCTTTCTGCAATGTGACATTTACTCTGCCCCACTGACATAGCAAAGAATTGCTTGTTGCGCATGTATAATGCAAATCAACATTTTATGCAGCACAAACTGGGAGCATAAAATTGAACTCCTACTTAAACTTAGCACAGGCTGTTTATTGTCTTTATCTGGCAATACTAAGACTGCTTTTGGTTCTGGTGCATTAGTAGCTCAAGGCATGACCTGGCCGGTAATGAAGAAAGTGGAGAAAAAAACAGGGTCAAGAGATTCAATTCCCACTCCTATTAAGTCCAGACGGCCCCAGCTGTCTGTTAAATTGCTAGTGTTTTTAGAAATGAACTTCATCTATTTTAATACCAGGCTATAAGGGGAGAGTATCGATCTGAAATATTTTACGTTGAGGACTTAATATAGGATGGTTTTAATTAGCATGTATCTTCTGTCTTTGCAAAGTTATTTTGCTGCTAAGTGGTGTATGAAATGATAAAGAAATGAACATAAATCACCACTGTGTCAGGATCAAAGGCCATATCCTGAAAAGTACTGAATACTTGAGTTTTGACAGTGCAATCCTAAATACAGTTACACCCTTCAGTTAGTTTAGAAGGTTGTAACTCTGTTTAGGAATGCACTGCAAAGTTATTACACTTGACAAACTTGGAGAACGTGCATTCTAGACTTTATTAGCATGTTTCAAATTTGACGTTCCTTTAAAGAATTCTGGCTTTACCAGAGATTAGCAGTCTGTTAAAGAAAATGCAGAAGGAACTGTTTTAAAGCTGGACCTGGCCAAAACATACCAGAATGAACGATATAGGGCATTACCACAGACCTGGATGCTCAGGATTTGATTCTACATTCTAAAAACTGATGCAACTCTAGAGAAATCAATAAAGTTAAAATGTGCTTATGATTGGGCTGGCAGGGTGTCATCTAGTTTCCATTAAAACTAGTGGCAAAACTCCCACTGAATGTAACAAGGCTGGATTGCATTTTCATTTAAACCTGCCAATATTTTCTGGAAAGGTACCTTGTGCATCTAACACTTGTGTAACAGACAAAAAAAGCAGCATCTTCTATCACTGCATCGCAGTGCTGGGAGAATGTCTGTTGCCAGTCCAGCATGGCTTGAAAGAGATTTAGCAATCCTAGTCTGTGGCTCTATCTGAATTTGGTGCAGGTCTGTGTTGAAACAGATGAACAATGATGTGGACCTTCACACTGAACATTATCAGACTCTCAGAGTAACATCTACACTATGCCAACAGGTCTATAGGGCTGGGTGCGGCACTGGCAGACACTTTGTAATGCAGCATATTTTAGCTTTTTAAACAGGCATACATTTTCCCAGTACCAACCAAGCCAAGCAGAAGAAAAATAAAACAAGCATAGACAAAACCTGAACTAGGGCTTATTTGCCACTTTAAAATCTTCTTTAAGTCCTGTTGACATCTATGAGATTAAGCTGTGGACAGCAGTTACAGTTCCACTTTCAAAAATGCTGCTTATTTTCAATGAAACAAATTCTGATGTTCTGAAGTACCTTTGAAAGCAGTCCCTGGACACATACACACAATCCACAGCCAATTTATGGCACATGGCGCAACACTGATTGAAATTAGTCCAGGCTGCTCCCCATGGGATTGTGTTTAGAGTACTCTTTTACTCAGGAGCAGCAGCCATCTGGCCAAAAGTTACACTGCCATTCATCTACTGTTATACCTTAACATACAACTCATATACAACACATACGAACACATAGAAGCCTATCTGTGATTCTTTGGTTTGATTCTGCTCCAACTTGGATTCTAGTTTGGGAACATATCATATAGCAGAGGTGTCCAAAACACCATCTGGTCTTGATATCAGTAGTGTCATCCTGGTGTCCCTGATCAATGTTGACAGAGTCCTGGGTGCTGTGAAGACTACCCCATGTAGACTTTACTGCTGTCTATCTTGGCAGATAAAATCATGCCAGAATGAGTTTAGGGAACCATTAATGAGGTCTATTTATTCCTTTTTGATCAACCCAGATTTTCCTAAGCCTCTGAAAAGTTGGAAGGGGAGGTTGTTAAATTCTGCCCTCCTAATAGGAAAAAAGGGGCAAGTTGAGAAGAATGCTTTCTGCCATCTTGCATGAAAACTACTTCCCTTATTGGACACCGCTAACCTGACCATGCTGATTCCTGCTATCATAACTTGAGGGCTGGACTACTATAACATGTTTTACATAGGGCTACCCTTGAAAACAATCTGGAAACTGTATCTGGTACGAAATGTGGCAGCCCACTTTCCAGTTGGTGCTAGCCACAATACACATTTTGTGCCTATACTGATAGGGTTGCGAGCTCTGGGTTGGGAAATACCTGGAGATTTTGGGGCAGGAGCCTGAGGAGGGCAGGGTTACGGGGAGGAGGGACCTCAATGGGGTATAATACCATACAGTCCACCTTTCAAAGTGGCAATTTTCTCCAGGTGAACTGATCTCTGTTGCCTGGAGATGAGTTAAAATCCTAGAACTCCAGCCACCACCTGGAGGTTGGCAACCCTGTATACTGATAACGTAAGATTGGCTGCCACTATGTTTCTCGGTTCAATTCAATGTGCAGGTTAGATTAGCCTCTTCCCATTCACAAGCCTTCCTTCCCTGTGGAATAGCCTTCTGGAACATGTGAAGAAAGCTTCAGCTTTTGTACTGTTTCAGAAGTTGCGTAAGGCTCAGTTTCTTAAGAAGGCTTTTGTACAGGTCATCATGGTTTTAAAGGCTTTGCTACTTATTTCTTATGTGGAATTTTGTCTGTTTTTATTTATTTTAATTTTTGTAAGTAAGTAACCGTGTTCCTTGGAAGGAAATAGAGGCCTCTACAAAGGAGAACTAACAGGCATGAAAATGGGTAAACACACCAGAGCACACTGAGGCTTTAGACTGCAGATGGTAGATTCCATCCCTGAATGTTCCTTTGTTCTACCCACTTTCTATGTTTGTTGTGCTGGTTTTCTATTTGCAAAGAATTTTTAACCAAGGGGAGCACTAATGGATGTCATGAATGTGACTATGAGATATGACTAGAGTGTTTGCCAAATGGATTAACATTATATAGGTATTTCAACGCTATCCACTTTGATAAAGGTATACATGAAATGAGATGCAATATGCATGGTTCGTTGGTGTTGATGGTGTTTGAATTGCTTTCAGTAAACTGAAGACTGAAAAAAGAATTTACAGCTTGGTGAAGAAACTTTTTTTGGCACTATACATCACGTTTGTTTGCTTCCTTTCAACGCCTAGTTGTGGCCTGGAGATCTCTCAGTACTCCAACTGAATTCCAGATGACAAATATTAGTTCCCCTGGAGGTAATGGCTATTTTGGAGAGCAAACTCAAGGACATTACACTGAGGTTCCATTATACTGAGGTTCCTCCCCTCCCCAAACCCCACCCTCCCCAGGCTACACACCCCAAATCTCCAGGAATTTCCCATGCAGGACTTGGCAACCCTATCTCTGCCCTGACTACCCCCTATTCTCTGGCACGTGTGAACCAGGCCTAATGGCACTCTAGCCTCACACTTGCATTATTTTGGCAAACATAAGATTTGGTGACATGTTCCATCTTAACAGACTTTATATAAGCTATTAAACCACAAACACAACCATTATCCTTTTGTCTTCCATCTTCTAGTGTTTGGGAAGTCTGGTGGCTTTTATTTAGAAGCCAAAATATGTAATCTGTTGGAATACCAATTGTTGTTCAGTCGCACAGTCGAGTCCGACTCTTCGTGACCCCATGGACCAGCTCCCGCCAGGCTCCCGCCAATTGGAATACCAATGCACATTGAAAAATATGGGTTAAAATGTTTTCATTTTCTCCCCATCACCCTGCAGTTCATTGCAGAGTACACAGCACCAACAAGAGATGCACTTGCTATGGTGATCTCTTAATAGTTACTAGAGTTATCTGTTACCAAGCCCTGACTAAGCACAGTGGTCATCTTCAGCTTCCTGGTCTTCAACTGTAAGCTGGCACACTTACTTGGACATCAGTCTCATTAAACAAAGTGAAAGTTTATTCTTAATAAGCATGCATGCCACAGCTCAGCCTGCACATGAGATATCCAAATACTACGGTGATCATATGTTAGAACAACTCTGGCAAAATCATTAGTAAAACGGTCAAGAATTTCAGCTTTCTGTTTGGAAAAGCCGAAGTCTACCCATCATCACTACCAAGCAAATTTTGCAAAAGTGACTACAGCATAGGTTTGCCAACTCTGGATTGGGAAATTCCAGGAGATTTGTGGGAAGAGCCTGAGCAGGACAGAGTTGGGTGAAGGGAGAGACTTCAGCAAGATATAATGTCATAGAATCCACCCTCCAAAGCAGCCATTTACTCCCAGGGAGCGGTGGCGCAGGGGATAATTCCCCTGCTTAACTATAACATCTGAACTGCCAAAGCTTTGTCAGTTCTAGCCCCGTGCTGGTGTGAGCAACCAAGCCTTGTCCTAGCTCATCGTCTACCCAGCGATTTGAAAGCTTCGGCAAGTAGGTAAATTGGGGACCACCCGTAAGGGGGTGGGCACACCACTCCCTTTGGGAAGGTGTTAGCTGCCAAGTGTGACTTCTGTGGCGCTGCAAGATCAAAAGATGAAAGATCTGTTTCGGCATCCCTGCAGTGGAGTGAGTCAGCCAGGCGGTGGCAGTCTGGCAGCGCGACATCAAGAAGCCCTGATGTCATCAGCCAGCCAACAAGAATACATGCCGTCGGAACACGACTGATCCAGCCCGCAGATGAATCCTCCGGCCAGCTACAATGTGTGTGTAATTACAAATACTGTATGTTGTCATGAGTATTGCTAGTCCAAATGTCATGAGTAACTGTAAATCGCTCTGAGCCCACAGGTGTGTGGGAAAAAGCGATCAATAAATCGAAAGTATTATTATTATTATCTCTGTAGTATGCAAATCACTTGTAACTCTGGGAGATCTACAGGCCCCACCTGGAAGTTGGCACCCTACTACAGCATGTGTCTAATAAATAAGCTTGTTATTTAAATTGAATATTGTGGTGGCAAGTATAAAATAACTGGGAATCCCACTAGGCATACCCAAGGACACACACACACACGGTTCATTAACTTAGAAGCATGTGGCAGGCTTGTCCTGCACATATTATGGGTACTACAGAAGCACTGCAGCTCCTCCCTTTAGGTCAGCAGTGTGTGTTGGACCCCTATTTAAAGGACTGCCTCCTGGTATTGAGTAGTACAGTAGCAAGCCACAAGTCACTTACTCCAGGGTAGTTTTATTAAAATGAATAGAACTGCTCTGAAGTAAATGAGCCACAGCCCAAAACTCATTAGCGGCTCAGGTAACAATTGCTTCTAATGCCATTAGGTCTTCACAGAGCTAATGTCTAGACAACTGCAAGAGAGCTCACACCAGCACTCTCTAGTCTGATCTCAGCAGGATTACTCCAGTAGAGTAAGACCAGCAAAACCATCTAGAAGCCTCTGGCCTATAAATGACCTTATCTCAAGATCCTTTCATACTGAAAGATCTGTGACACTTGCATGTAGCAATCAAAAATAGGCATAGGATTGGTTTATGGTCTGCAAATCTTTACACTGGATGTGTGATTTAGGAGGATGTCAGATTGGGGGAAGTTGTGTTATTTATGGTTGTTATCTGCCATATATCTGCCAAATAGCTAGAGAAATTCAGAAATCTAATGGAATAAAATATAACCTGTTCTGAGACTGCTCATAAAAAAATAATTTTGGGGAAATCCGGTCCTTATTTCAGTGTCAAGGGTGGCAATCCTATGTGTGTTTACTTGGGAGTAAGCTCCGCATGACTCAGTGGGATTTGCCTTTGAGTAAACATACACGGGATTGGGCTGTAAAAGGGATTTTGTCCATCTGGACCTGCATAGTCTGTACCAGCCCCATGAGGCTAGAGTCCTTGGTGCCGTTGAGCCTGTGGGCATTTTTGGAATTTTGAGGATGGGCAGTTGGGGCTGCCACAAAGTGGCTGCCACAGGGTGCTTGGGGCCAATCACAAAATGTAAGCAGGTTCCAAGCCAAGTATCTTCCTATGATAGAGGCGGCAGTTTCTGAGCGCAGACCCAAAGGTGATGCCTCCTGGGTTCCTCTGAAGCAACTTCTTCTTTAGGGAGGTCGAGGAAAACTAAGAATGGCTCTTTGCTTCGGGGAGGAGTTGCTTTGTCAATTAAACAAATGGGTACCAGGAGACTCCTTGGTGAGTCCCATAGTACCCAGGGGTGCCACATTTGGAAGTCTGATATTTCAAGTAATACTGCTGATTTTAACAAAGACTCCTTTTAAGGATCAGATTGTGTTTAAATCCTGTACATTTATAGTCTTAGACGCTTGACCCCACTATGAATTTAGTCTGAATGAATGAATGAATTCAGCCTGGTCCTACCTGAAGATTGTTCTGAGGCAGCAGTCATCCTTCTTAAGTAAAGAAACCTTTGGTATTCCAAACCTCTTCCTACAATTTTGACTCCTGCACGACCCTTTTCTATTTGAAAAACAAACTGCTTTTTATTTATTCATATGTATCTCTTCTCAGCCCTTTGGGCTCCTGCCTGAACAATTCAAGTGCTTCAATCCAAGACGGTCTGATTCTCCATAACTAATCCATTAAAATAAAAACGAAGGCATCAGAAACATCTGCTGGAGGAGGGCAAGCTCAAGCACGCCACATGGCAAGCAACATCTGCGTCTGCAGAGTGGTGTGGAGGAAGGGTAGAGCGCTAATTTGGGGTGCTAAATATCCCACTAGCCTGCCTTTGCTCAAATGGGCATTTGTCCCCAGGAGAGGAAGGACAATGGCTAGGATATCTGTCTACTTCTGAGGCCGCGCAGTCTAGTAACTCAGGTGTCCCATATCAATCTGAGAGTTATGAATTTAACCCTCAGCTCACCCTACCCCCACTGTCTCACTGGGTGGCCTGTGGTTGCTCCACATCAGCTCACAGGAGAATGATCGACCTCATAGGTTGTTGTAAAGATGGCTAGGAAAAAGTTTTGTAAACCAATTTGCATGCTAGAAGACCTATGGAAATCATGTTGTGATTGTACATCAACGAAACCATGCTTTCCCTTAAGGGAAAACTGGTGTGCACTTGGTGGGGGACATTCTAGCTGACTGGCTATCCTCCAGCACCATAAATCTGAGCACATGTTTGTGGATAGGAATGGTGTTGACAAGACAGATAGCAGATAGAGGGCTGGAATTGATCTGGGGTGGGGGAAGGGTCAGAATGCACTCCAGGGTATAATGATGGATCTCCATGGCTGAGGTGGTGCAGGTAGTAAGTCTTTTCCCTCACCCATCACCTTGCAAGATCCCCCTTTTCCACTGCTGTGATGTTTCCAAGCCATTTATTTGAATTAATAAACTGGCAACAGGAACCTAACAAAGCTCTCTGATTTACACCAATGCATAACTGCAGTAATTCAATGTAGGTTAGTGCCAGTGCTCCGGAATCTGTGAAGTGGCAGCAATACAGCCCAGTGCAATGCCTGGGAGATCTGGCTTTGCTTTGTAGTTCTGTACAGATACAGTGGAAATCATACTGCCTGCTGCAGGTTTAAAGGTGAACAAGATTTAAACATTTTGGACCTGCACGACACAAAATCTATACATGCACATTCTGTATAGGAGTTCCTTACAAAATACTTCTTAGCATATTTCTTAGCAAACTGGGAGACCCTTCTGCCTAAGATCGGCACCGCTTAATGCAACACCCTACAAACCCAGACTAGAAAGAAGTTCATGAGAGAAAAACTAACAGGAAAGAATCATTTTCTGGAATGCGATACCTCCGGAGCACTGACGGCTGGTAGGCACCCTTATCATTAAGTGTAGAGCCTAAAGGACAGAATGCCTGGGGAGATTATGTTGGCACATCTGTGCTCTGACAAAGAGTCGGATGAGGGCGGCTGAAAGAGGAAAAACACGACTGAGTGAGAGAGGACAGGCGAATCTACAAATCTCCGGCACGAGTCCGTGTCCTGA
Source organism: Gekko japonicus (assembly GCF_001447785.1). NCBI lineage: Eukaryota > Metazoa > Chordata > Lepidosauria > Squamata > Gekkonidae > Gekko > Gekko japonicus. The sequence continues at coordinate 592,307 of NW_015160241.1, forward strand.
AAGGGAAAGCCACGAGGAGGGAAGAGAAGATAAGAAGCGCCCTGCAGGATTTTGACACAGTCAGCCCCTTCCCTTTAAGTGTATGTGACTGTACAGGGGAAAGGCAGTAACAGGTTGTCCCGGGGTGCCGGCGCATAATCCCACCTAGGCACTCAGTCAGGCTCATCGTGATCCACTCCGCATCTGAACGGATTAGGAGGTTCAACGGCGCCTGTCACAGCTCACCAAGCCGAAGCCATTCCCTTACCGGACGGCCAAGGAGGGGGAAGGGGTCAGAGGCGAAGGAGTCAAGAAACACAAAGAGCAGAAGTCTTTCAAAAAAAAAACAAACGCATTTTAAATGTCAAGAGGCGGCAGTTGCCCGGCTGCTCCCGCGTCTCATCTCGTTCTCCCCCCGGGCCGGGGCCCGGCGTATTCCCTCGGGGTGAAACTGGGGGCTGCTCAGGTGCAAAGGGAGGCAAAGAGGACGCTGCTGGAGCTCAGCTCACGAAGCCCGGGAAAATGTCAGGCTTCCTTTCCTTGTACAAAAAGTTTGTCTGATACGGAAGAGACAGCAGCCGGGGAGGCACCACCACGAGTAAAAAGCCTGATCTTGGCGTCCGAAAAAGAACAGTTGACTTCGCGCGGATTTGCTCCGTGCTCCGCCAGCGCAGAGAGCTGCAGGCAGCCGGGACGCGGCGTGTTCCTCTCTTCGGGGCAGCCCGAGCGCCGCCGTGGCTTGCAGTGCAAACTCCCCGGAGAATCCCGCGCTTGTGCAACTGGGGAGGCTCTGGCACGCCGGGCAGCGGGGCGGCTCGCCGCTGCCTTGGCACGTGGTGGCAGAGGAAGGGCCTGCACGGCAGCCTCGCCTGCCAAGTCCTTCGCTCCCGTAGGGTAATCCCGGCCCCCTCTGGGGGGCGGGTCTTCCGTCGCCCTCGCGTCTGGCGGGCTTCGCGGAGGATTTGAGTTGCGTGCGCTTGCTTGGGTTCTAGTCCGCCTTGCCTGGGTTCGCCGTGGAAGTCGGGCGCGTGCTTCATCGCCGAGAACCCAGTGAGGATTTGCACGCGCGAATGCGGACCTGTTTTCATTTTTCCGTGCCTTTGGGGGGGAGGAGAGTTTATGGTCCTGATCACAGTAAATCATCACAAAGTGATGTCGACGGCACTTGAGATTTAAGATCGTCTAGTCATGATTAACTCATATCCTTGCTTTCAGTAGGATTCCTTTATGACGAACATTAGCTTGGTTCGCTGTGCTTAGTGTATGGGCAGGACTCAACCAACTCAGAAGTTTTGCTTCATGCAACATGGCGAGAGAAAGCTAAAGGGAGAACGGACAGCCTGCGTGTAGATGTGTAATGTTCAGCTTATCCCACCAGGAGCATTCATGTGGTAGAGGTCTCTTCTTATAAAGCAGAGGTTCTCAAACTTATTTGGCCTACCGCCCGGTTTTCAGGGAGAAAAAAACATTACTCAGTGCCTCCATGGAAATCTACCTTCAAGAAGAAGCAGTGACAAATTTGCACATAGTAAAGAAAGATGTTGTTGAAATAAGACACTTTGAAGCTCAAAATCATTAAAGTATTTTATAAAATCAACCATTGTAATATTTGCATACACACAGAAAACTAAGATAACAAAGGCTGATTGGCTGTGGGGAACCCTCACCACCTCCACCTCCCTCCCTGATCCCAAGGAAGACCAAAAGAAGGCAGGAAAAAGATTTTGTAATCTAGTTTTATTGCACTGATTGTTGCATGGTTTTTAGATCAGTAATCCACCTTGAGGCTCAGTGAGAAGGGGGGGCTATAAATGAAGTGAGTAGATTATTTAATTTACAAGGTCCGAGTTACAACCCCCCCAAAAAAATAAGGTGCCCCCAGGTGTGTTATAAAGGAATAGGGTTCTAGTTTTAACATCTGCAAAACTTACACAGGCAGTTTTCTCCTTTGGGTTGCATTATACAACGTTTGTTTGGTTTACTCTAATTTTTATCTAATTGTTTTATAATGTTGTAATCTAGTTTTATTGCACTGATTGTTGCATGGTTTTTAGATCAGTAATCCACCTTGAGGCTCAGTGAGAAGGGGGGGGGCTATAAATGAAGTGAGTAGATTATTTAATTTACAAGGTCCGAGTTACAACCCCCCCAAAAAAATAAGGTGCCCCCAGGAAAGTGTTTTCTGGGGAAATGACAGGCACAAGTTCAGAAGGTTCAGGAGTGTTTAGAATGGATCCTGTGCATGCTAGAGAGACACCAAGCTCGCAGCAGATCTCCAGGTGACTCTCGTCTACCTGCATGCCATATTTGGTGTGGATTGGATTTATGGGATCCCGGTTACCTCCCTCCAAAGAAGGTGCCCCATTCTCCATTGTTTCCAATTGACTAAGGTCAAACGAGATAATCCTTTAGTAGAAATAGAAGGTGGGGAGGCACTTTTGCAAGCCCAGCAGAACCAGTGCAATGTGCCCAACACAACCAGTGCCACCGTGGCAATGCAAACCCAACAGGACTAAGGTCAAGCCAGGAAAGTGCTTTCAAGGAAAATGTCAGGCACAGGTTCAAAAGTGTTTAGAATGGACCCCTGCAAGCTACACACACCAAATGCATAGGGAACCTCACCTTACCACCCGCTCCTCTACAATCTCTCCAAATTGGAGGGGATTACATTTCTAGGATTACAGACCTACCAAAAAGGTCTCCCCAGTGTTCTCTCTGGAAAAGACAGCTGCAGTTACAGGAATCTATGGAAAGGCTCAGGAACAAACCAGTGACACCAAACTCATAGAGAAACGTCACCTGGGCATACCTCCCCAGCCAGCCGTTGGAAGCTAGGCAAGCATCCTCCCTATCCTTGCAGCCCCCTCAAGTCTACAAAGGCACGTTCTGAATGACAGAAAGGCAGACATCCCCAGAGTTTTTACAGGGGCACCCCAAAGTTAGGCCATGACCCCAGCCCCACCAGACCAGTTTTCAATTTAAAGTGATTAGTGATGCGAGCCATGACGGAAAGGCAGACATCAGATAGTAAAGGGGCTCCCCAAAGTTACCCCACGACAGCTAGGTTGGTATGCAGGGCATCCCAGCCACACCAACCAGTGGAAATCAGATGATTCCATTTAAGGTGAACATGAAGTAGGTGTTGTGTTACGAGGTAAATGTTGTTTCATGAAGTAGGTGTTGGGTGAAGGAGCCCACCCCCATGTGGCAGAGGCAGCCATCCTCTCACCCAAGCATCAAGGGTGCAACCCACAGGCCAAATCACCCAGAGAGGAGGAGGAATGGGGGGGGGGGACATACAAGGGGACAACAGGAGGCCTGGATCTTATCTTGTGAGGTCCAGAGAGTGGTATCCCAGCAGGGGGAGGTTGACCTTGAGGAAGGCCAATTCATCCACCCTGGATGGGTCCAGGCAGGATCAGTGGGGGCTGAGAATGCTTCCCAGGTGGGAGAATGCCCGGTCACATTGGTGGGAGGACAGGAGAGGAGACTCATGGCCACGCAAGAGAGGCCGGGCCAGATGTCAGCCTTGCATGACCAGTACTCTAGGGGATCAGTGGAGGTGAGAGACTCCCCCACCAGTATCTCTGCCGAATCCTCTGCCATTGCACACCTGGCAGCCCTGCCATTGCTAATCTCCCAGTTCACGACTGACAACCAGCCTTCGAATCTGTGGGATGACTGGCCCCCAGGCTGGCCTTATGGATGCAGAGCACATCAGTGGTGTCCTGGAAGGGCGTAAAGACATGCACCATTTAGGAGAGGGTCAGCCACTTTTTGGAGCTGATGCCGAGCTGCTCTTCCCTGTGCGGGATGGTCATGGAGATGACCAGGGGTCATTTCGTAGAAAAAGAGGTGCAGGAGCTCATTAGCATAATTCATTAGCATAACTAATTTGCATATGCCACACACCCCTGACATCTCCCTTCCCTTCACCTCCAAGCAGGGCGGAAAAGGGGGGGGGAGGATCTCCGGGGCCTCTGCCTGACAGAGGGGCCAGCACGCCAGCCCCTTTGACAGGCAGGAGTGTCTGGGTTCCATTCCTTTCCCCCTCTCCCTTCCCTTCACCTCCAAGCGGGTGGAAGGAAAAGGGGGGGAGAGAATCTCAGGCGCTTCCCCAACTCGCCCGTTTGCGGGTGGGCCAGGGAAGGCACAGGGAGGCATTTAAATGCCTCCCCGCTCCTTGCAGGGCCTTCCCTGGCTCACCAGCCTTGGTGGGCGGGCCAGGGAAGGCGGGGGGGGCCCTCTCTGCAGGCCTTTGCTCCTGGGCTTGTTACTGTCAAAATGCTGTCCTGGCTCGTTCCAGCTGAAAATGACCCCTGGAGATGACATCCTGCAAAACGCTCTTCTGCTCCACCAAATGTGCAATCATGGCATAGCTGGAGTTCCAGCAGGTGGGTAAGTCCAGGATGAGCTGGTGTTCAGGCTCATTCCCCTCCCTCTGCCTCTGATGCAGCAGATGGGAAGACTTAATGCTGTGCGACAGGTGGCCAGCCAGGTCTCCAGCAAGGCCTCCATCTCAAGGGTAGCCACATCCCAGGTGGTCCTGACAGTGCTCCTTGGCCCCAGAGCATCCTTCACCACTAGCTGAAGTGTGTGTGCCAGGCAGATGATGCCTTTGAGGCACATAGCCTTCACCACTGCCAGTATGTTGGTGCCGGTGTCTGTGACCATGTAGCCACAAATGATGTTGCAGCCACTCACCACTCCCTAAGGCTACTCTGTATCATGGCAGTGATGTTTTGTGCTGTGTGGTCTGCATCCATCCCCCGGCATGGAGCAGAACCAATTTTTTAGCCTGGTGGCAGGACTGTCCCCTCCTGGTGCCAGGGCCATGTCCTGACAATCTGGACACAGAGGTCCTCTGGTTGACACCAGCAAGAGGTGAGGGACAGGTAGCTATGCTGCTGGCTGCTCCAGAGGTCTGTCATGAAGTGCACAGTTTTGCCTTCCACTCTGGAGAGCTCACCCTTGATCATCCCCATTGTGGAGTGGTGCTTGGTGGGAAAGACTCGTTGGTTCATGGTCCTTCACCTTCACAAGGGGGCAGAGTACCAGAGAACCAGATGTTGTAGCAGCTGGCAAAAGAAGAGTTGGCCATCCACAGCAATCATCTTGCTGACAAGGCCAGTGATTACTTCCTGGGTCCTCCATATAGCCCTTCTGGATGGCACTGTTGGTGTCCCAACATGTGGGAATGACCTCTTGGACAGTGGCTTGCCTTGATGTCCCACCACCCATGGCACCTCATGTGTGGGGAGCCTTTCTTGGAGGGGCCTCATGTTCCCCCTCTGCTTCTCCCTGCTGAGAGAGAGTGGGCCTCTTCTTCTCCCTGTTGAGAGGGAGTGGGCCACCACTCTTTCTTCCTCCAGTGGCAACATTCTGGGGTGCACCTTTTGCAGGTGCTTATGGAGTATGGAGAAGGACAAATGTTGGGGGTTTGTGCCCCTTCGGATGTGGGCATGGCACACCTGGCACTCTGCCACACAGGGGTCAATGGGGAGGGTGTGGAAATGTTTCCAAACTGTGGGCTGGGAATGATGCCCCAGGACTGGAGAAGATGGGAGGAGGGACAGCCGCTTTCTGGCACTGGGCTGGGAGGGTCCATGGACTGAAGGCAGGAGCAGCAACAGGGAGTTGTGTGGAATCAGAGTTAATCACTATCAGAGACTTCTCCAAAGAGTGTTATCAACTGCTGGTCTCTGGGCAGTGCTAAGAACTCTTTGTCCTCTGTGGAGAGCCCCAGGAACAGATCAGGGAAAGGAGGCTCCAAGACCTCTGGTGATTCCCTGCTAGGGGCAGGCTCCTTTGAGGTGGCATGATGGGTTTGGTGCCCAGAGATGGGGGCCTGTGGTACAGGGGTGGAAGAGTTCTTCTTTCCATGATGAGCACCCTTTGCACCCACTTTCACCTTCATGGCACAGAGGGGTTGGTTCATAATCAGGAGGGGTGGGAGGGTATAAAATGTGGGTCCTCAGCTGAGGAACCCACTAGCTTAGTGTAAGCAGAGAGATGGGTGGCTCAGAGCCCTGAGTCCACCTAAGACCCCCAAACCCCAGCAGTGGAGAAGAATCACAATCAAAATGTGAGTCCTTAGCTGAGGAACCCAGTACCTAAGCCCCTCTGATCAGCATGAGCAGAGAGACAGGGTGGCTCAGAGCTCTGAGTCCACCTAAGACCCCCAAACCCCAGCAGTGGGGAGGAATCACAATCAAAATGTGGGTCCTTAGCTGAGGAACCCAGTAGCTAAGCCCCTCTGATCAGCATGGGCAGAGAGACAGGGTGACTCAGCGCCCTGAGTCCACCTAATACTAAAACCCTAGAAAGGGAGAGGAGTCCCCAATCATGAGGGAATGTTCTCTGCTAGTTCGCTTTTAACAAGTTCCTTGCCTCTCTATATAACTATGAACAGCTGAGACAAACTGGATGCAGGGCTGAAAGCGTGTATATAGCTTTCTGATGCCTGGAGCAAAATGGGAACTCTGTTATTGGTAACCAGCAGTGCGTGATAAGCTTTGGAGGGCTCCTATTGGTGTTTCCAAGGCTGGAGAATTCCACCCGCCCCCATTGCCTTGGAGTTTTGTAAACCATTTGATTGAATGGAGAAAATCTGTCTGGAAAATGTAATAATTCACAAACTGCCATGAACAGTACCAAAGTTCACCCTTCCACAAACATCGCTTCACGAATCTCGAACTGGCCAAAATTTGTGATGAACTTTAGTTCTTGAGTCAATTTGTGCCCATCCTTAGATGCTGGCAACAAAATGGTATAACCAAAATGCAGAGGGTGATTAGAATAAAAGTAAATGGCATCATAGATGAGTGGTTTAAAAAGTGGGGTCACAAGCTGACATGTCAATAGAAGAGAGAAGGGGAAAGGGATGCTGGGGACAATGATACATATCACCATAGCTCTACAAATATTCCTCTGATAGTGTCCCTCCCACAGTTCTGACTTCCTGCTTAGCTGACCAAGCCTAGTAATGTCCTGAACTCCTGCTGTCTCAGAGGCCTTCATGGTTCTCCTTTCCCATTTTGACACCAGCACAGTGAGAAGGGATATGCTGAGAGAGAAATGACTGGTGTAAGGTCACCCAGTAAGTATTGTCAAGGCAGGCCCAAGAGCTTTTTGGAGCCCTGGGACAACTGTGAACTGTCCTCACACCAGCACATATGCATGTTGGGCTGCTGTCGCTGAGGTACACCCCAAACTGCCAAAGACTGGGTGCACATGGGCCTAAAGCAGACCTGGAGGCGCTGGCACTCACCCTGGGAGCTGGGAGCGGGCGCAGAGACTGGTGGAGACAGGACTCATGGCTGCCTACTCTTCTTCCTTCCTTCAGAAGGGTGGGGTGGTAGAAGGCTGGGCTGAGGCAAGGAGTGGAGAGTACATGGTGAGTTGCTGATAGAAGGTAAGGGATTTTTCTTTCTCCCTTTGCCTTCCTAGCTGCTGTGTGGGAGCTGAAAGAGAGTTGGGTTCTTTGTAGCCTGATAGAGAGTGGTTCTGTTTAAGTCTGTTTGGGGCTGTTTGCAATTTGGGGGTTGTTGGAGGCTGAGTGAGTTGCTGTGGAGTGCTGTTGATTGCAAGCCCCGCCCTCTATTGTGCTGGGCTCTGCTGTGCTGAGCAAAAAGGAGCCTTTGGAAACAAAAGGCTGCTCCTCGCCAGAGGCAGAACTGAGTCAGCTGGGCTGAGGCAAGGAGTGGAGTGCACATGGTGAGTTGCTGATGGAAGGTAAGGGATTTTGCCTTGTGGCTCTCAGCCTGTGGGTCTTGCTTGGAGGCCTTGTAAGAACCTGAGTAGAGAGCTGCTACTGGAGAGAGAACTGCTGGCAAGGTAGCCATTCGGTCAGTCTCAAACTTTTCAGGGTACATTACCACAACAAGAGTTTACGTCGGATTTTGAGGGAAGTTCCTGAGGCTGTAAAAGATAGATTTGCTCCTAGGGAGATGGATAACGAAGGATCTATTCCAGTGATGTGCCAGGGTTGCGCCATGACCATTTTTTTGCCTTGCCAGGAAATGCATTATACATGCTGCAAGTGCAAGCTTATACGAATGCTTAAGGAGAAGGTAGGAGAACTCGAGGCACAAATCTGTACAGTGAGGAACATCACCAAGGGAGAAAGGTTTTTAGACGTGAAGGAAGAGGAGCTCTTGAGAGAACAAGAGCTAGGAGGAAGGACGTAACAAGGAACAGGTGGGTGAGTGGAAGAATGTGACCTTGAGGAGTAAGATAATCAGGAAACACTCATAGCCAGGGGAGCTGCAAAATCGCTACCAGCTGCTTCTCCGAGATCAAAAGGATGTGACTGACACACAAACACATAGGCAGAGAAGGAACCAAGCTATCCCACGGGGGAAGAGACAAGTAGTGGTGGTTGGTTACTTCCTACTGAGAGGGATGGAAGAAGTTGTGTACAGACTGGACAAGGAATCTCAAGAGGTTTGTTGTCTTCCTGGAGCGTGTATCCAAGATATGACTGAGAGAATTCCAAGAGTGGTCAAAACCTCTGATCGCTACCTGCTCCTGCTGATCTATGTGGGAACAAATGATACGGCCCAAAGAAACCTTGAATGGATCTCCAAAGACTATGAGGCTCTGGGCAAGAAGGTGAAAGATCTGCGGGCACAGGTGGTGTTCTCCATTTTACCTGTTGAGGGCCATGGAGCTGGAAGGGAGAACAGGATACTGGAGGTGAATGGCTGGTTACGTAGATGGTGCCGTCAAGAGTGATTTGGCTTCCTGGACCATGGTATGTACCTCCAACATGAAGGACTGTTGGCGATGGATGGGGTGCTCCTTACAAAGAATGGGAAGAATGTCTTTGCTGGAAGACTTGCAAACCTGATCAGGAGGGCTTTAAAGTGAAGCAATTGGGGTGGGAAGAAAAAGCCTGATGTTGTGCGGCATCCCCAACACTAAGTTCAAGAAAGGGAGTGACCAGAGAATAGATGAACAGGAGAGAGGTGAGTTCAGTGATTTTCAGGTAAATTCAAAGGGACCTATAGTAGGAAACGATGTTTGTAATGTCTTTATACTAATGCACAGAGTATGGGAAAT
>NW_015160241.1:602464-602600 GCF_001447785.1 Gekko japonicus
AAATCTCCAGGGCCGGATGGCTTGCATCCCAGGGTGCTAAAAGAAATTGCAGATGTTATTTCAGAGCCTCTGGCTCTAAACTTTGAGGTGTCCTGGAGTATTGGTTCTGTGCTGGAAGACTGTAGAAGGGCGAATG
>NW_015160241.1:602742-622843 GCF_001447785.1 Gekko japonicus
TTAATTGGTAGTAGCCAGCATGGGTTTATCAAGAATAAGTCATGCCAGACCAACCTTATCTCCTTTTTTGACAGAGTTACTAAAATGGTTGACTCTGGCAATGCTGTGGACATAGTGTATCTAGATTTCAGTAAAGCATTTGACAAAGTTTTTCATGATATCCTTGATAATAAGCTGGTTACATATGGGCTGGATGGTAAAGGTCCTGGGCCCGGTGTTCAATGTTTTTATAAATGACCTGGAGGAAGACACAGAGGGGATGCTTATCAAATTTGCAGATGACACGAAGCTAGGTGGGATTGCTGGTCCTAGGCCCGGTGTTGTTCAGTGTTTTTATAAATGACCTGGAGGAAGACATAGAGGGGATGCTTATCAAATTTGCAGATGACACGAAGCTAGGTGGGATTGCTAATTCTGAAGAAGACAGAGTCAGGATTCAAAATGATCTAGATAGGCTGGAACAGTGGGCTGAGACAAAAACATGAATTTCAATAGAGAGAAGTGCAAAGTCTTACACTTAGGTACAAAAAATCAAAGGCACAGATATAGAATGGGAGGGACTTGGTTTGACAGCAGCTCATGTGAAAGGGATCTAGGTGTTCTGGTTGATCACAAGCTAAACGTGAGCCTGCAGTGCAATGTGACTGCGAAGAAAGCTAATACAATCTTAGGATGCATTAACAGAAGCATTGTGTCCAGATCAAGGGAGGTGGTAGTTCTGCTCTATTCTGCTATGGTCAGGCCTTACATGGAGTACTGTGTCTAGTTTTGGGCACCACATTTTAGGAAGGATGTTGACAAGCTTGAGCGTGTCCAGAAGAGGGCAACCAGTGTGGTGAGAGGGTTGGAATCCAAGTCTTATGAGGAAAGGCTGAAAGAGTTGGGTATGTTTAGCCTGGGAAAGAGAAGGCTTAGAGGGGACATGATTGCAGTCTTCAAGTATTTGAAGGGCTGTCATGTAGAAGATGGAGTGGATCTATTCTCTCTTGCTCCGGATTGCAAGACTAGATCTAATGGGTGGAAATTACAAGGGAGTCGTTACCAGCTAAATATCAGGAGAAACTTCCTAACTGTAAGAGTGGTTGAGCAGTGGAACAGACTGCCTCGGGAGGATGCTCCTTCAGTGGACTTTTTCAAGTGGAGGCTGGACGACCATCTTTTGGGTATGTTGTAGGACTATCTTTCGGCTATGCACCTAGATGACCTGCAAAGTCCCTTACAACTCTAACATTCTATGATTCTATGATTCTATAAGGCAGCTCCACAGAGCTGTTGTGACCGAGCCACACATGTGGACCAGGGCAGGCAAAGTACCGCTGTTGTCCTGCAAGCTGAGTGGGTGGGGAGCAATGTTCCCTCTAAGCTCCACAGTGTTGTGAGCAGAAATTCTAACTTGTGAGCAAAAAAAGCTAGTAGCATTAAAGTCGTGATCGAGTCTACATCTGACTATTGTATTGCATAAATTATTTTTAAAGAAGATTGTTTTCATAACCTTGCAAAAATCTCAGACTGAATTATTTTAAACTATATTTAAACTATATTTTAGGAATAATTTAAACATTATAAGAGAAAACAGAATCAAGTGAAATTTCATTACACAAAATGTTCTCCATAGGGATAGACCAGGTCTCCGGAGACTAGGTCTACCTACCCCTTTCCACTATATTGGTAGACCTGGCCTCCAGAAAGCATGTCTAGCTGCCCCAATCCACTATATCGGTAGACCTGGTCTCCAGAAAACATGTCGCCCCACTCCTTTCCACTATATTGATAGACCTGGCCTCCAGATAACAGGACTACCACTGGGGAGCCAACTGGTTGCTGACCTGGCAGCTGCCTGTTCTTCTGCTCTCCCTCCTTTGTGGGGGCAGGGTGGGGGAAGAGAGGGCTAGTGAGCAGGCCCTGTCAACCATTGCCACCTGGGTGGTAGAGCTGGCTGTTGGGGCTGCTGTTTGCTATCAGCAAACCTCTTTCTGTGCTTCTGAGGACCCCCCCCTCTGGCATCCTAGAGAACTGCCTAGGTCTGCCTAATGGGCAAACTGGCTCTGAGCATCATGACTGAGTGTGGATACTTGTCTCAGATAGGATGGCAGGTTGTTTTTTTCTTAGGGTGTCAGGTTGATGCCATTTGCATCTATAATGGGTCTGATCCTTGTCAGCAGCCATCCATGCATGTTTGCCGTATTCTACCTCAGTGTCCGTCACAGGACTGCTTATCTTATTCAACAGGAGTCCTGCCTTCTCCCATCTTGCTGCACATACCAAAAAACTGCTGCTGCTCAGTTGTGTGTTACCTTCCTTGGTTTCGTAGATTACCAGCTGGTCACCCCCTGTTGTTTCTTTCTGACACTGCAGGTTGCACTTGTATAGATGTGATTCTATTTTTTACGTAGTCAGCACTTGTTAACTTGCAGTCAAAGCTATGTTCCACCTGGCCCTTGTTTGAGGTGATGTGAGGTGATATGGAAGTTCTGTCTGTGCTATTGTTTGGTCTATGATGGCTGATCACACAAAAGGCCAGATGGTTATCTGACCAAGACATTTTCCTTGGCTGATTAGATACACAAGAAATGGCTCTGGGAATTGCCCTTTTCACTTGCTAACACTCTTTTATCCAGATCTACTTTTTTCTCAGGCTGGAACCATACTTGAGAAATCTGTCCTTTTATAATCTGATACAGTGAAGGAAAGATCCTCCAATATTCCCAAAAGGCCTTTAAAAAAATAGCAGCTTTTAAACAGGAACATGCCGAGTAAAAGCCTGCCCACCCTGGTAATGGGGAAAATTCTTTGGTATCTATTCGACTGGTCTTTTATCTTACATCCGAAGTACAGCATATATTCTACAATATAACATAACCTGCAGGGATTGTAGCCACAGCTGAACAATATTTTTGAAGGATCTGTGAAAGGTATTTGTTCCCGTGTACTCCATAAACCTTTTTCCGAAACTTGAACAATGGAGTTCATAACAAGAAGGCTAGACTGGTTTTGTAAATCACTATGGATGAAAGCTGATACAGAATTTTGTCTTAAACTTCAGAAGGAACATCAAAATTCCACTTTTGAAAAACAATATGATTATCCAATATGCCCTCTATATGGATAAAAGGACCAATGGGACCACCCATGACTAGGTTTCTGCAAATGCTAGGGAACATACAGACTTGCAGGAAAAATAATTTTTGAAAAGTTGGGTGGCAACCTCCCCCCACAGGAACAGCAGCAACTATGCATGTAAAGACATCAGGAAAAAAATGCCAATCTTTGGATAGGATTTTGGGTTGCTGTAGCATCCAAAAATGGTGCCCAACTTGTGGGATACCCCAAGAACAAGCTCAGGAGGGGTTATGTGAGCAGGGAGGGGGGGACAAGACTGAGGACTTCAGGGTGAAGAAGATCAGAGAGGGAGAACTGGCAGCCAGCAACAGGATGGGGAAGGGAGGATGGGAAGGAAGGAAGCAGAGCCCAAAGGGTGGGGGTGGGGATGTAAGTGGGGCTGACAAAGATAGAGATGGAGGAGAGCTGGAATTGGAAAGGGTAGTGGGAGGGAGCCAGTGGATTGGAAGCAGCTGCAAAGTTGGGTCAGGAAAAGCAGGATGTCGAAAGGGAAGCATAACTAGTGAGGGGAGAGTGGCTGGTGGGAGGGGGACAGGATGTGATTTCACTTTTCCTGAGAGTTCTGATGGGTCTTCACGTATAGCAGTCTATCATATTTTTATCCTGCTGTTCCTCAAAAGAGCTACATGGTTCTTCCTGTCACACATCTTCAGTGGCCTCAGACTCAGTCCCAGGCCCCTCTGCTTAGGGCAGGGTTCCTCTGGTTCCTCCTTGTCACTGATGAAGGTTTCTTTGCATTTCCCCCCTTTTTCTCCATAGAAGTTCTTGTGCCATCATGGACTCCTTTACAGCAGCCTGCCCTCCTGTGTGCTGATTTCCTCCTAGGTAAGTACTGTGAGCTCTCTTTGGCTCCCTCCTGTGCCAAGGTTTGGATCCTCTCTCTGTCCAAATCAGCTCTGGGGTTGGCCTCTTGCCTGGGCCTTCCCCTTGCTCCAACAGTCCTTCCTGTGCTGTTGGCTGGAGGCTTGCCTTCATCCTGGGCCTTCCTGTGCCCCCATGGCTCTTGAAAAAGTGCAGAAAAGGGCAACTAGAATGATAAAAGAGTTGGAACACTTTCCCTATGAAGAAAGGTTAAAGCGCTTGGGGCTCTTTAGCTTGGAGAAACGATGGCTGAGGGGTGACATGATCGAGGTTTATAAGATTATGCATGGGATAGAGCAGGTTGAGAAAGAGGTACTTTTCTCCCTTTCTCACAATACGAGAACTTGTGGGCATTCAATGAAATTGCTGAGTCCAGTTAGAACCGAAAAAAGAAAGTGCTTCTTCACCCAAAGAGTGATTAACACATGGAATTCACTGGCACGGAAGGTGGTGGCAACTACAAGCATGGACAGCTTCAAGAGGGAATTAGATAAACATATGGAGCAGAGGTCCATCAGTGGCTATTAGCCACAAGGTATAGATAGGAACTCTCAGTCTGGGGCAACTGATGCTCTGTAATTCTTGGTGCTTGGGGGGGGGGCAACAGTGGAAAGGCTTCTAGTGCCCTGGCCCCACTGCTGGACCTCCTGATGGCACCTGGTATTTTTGGCCACTGTGTGACAGAGTGTTGGACTAGATGGGCCACTGGCCTGATCCAACATTGGCTTCTCTTATGTTCTTATGACCTCCAATCTGCTGACTCACCACTCTCTTTTGATGGCATGAGCAGCCAGGATAGGGCCTGGCCCTCTGCTGCAAGCAGCCCATCACTTCTGGCCTGGCCATTTTTACTTCCAGCTGGGCCATGAGGAACTCCCAATTGCTGCCCAGGCCCCATGGGGCTGCCTGGCTGGCCTTATCCCCATTTTATCTTCACAATATTTCACTATAGCACACACCCATTATACAGAAACAGTTTTAGTGAGTGGCCCTAGTTGTGACTAAATTCTCTTATCAAAAATTGAGTGCTAGGAAAATCTTTTTAATGGTGAGTAAAATGGCTGTTTCTGTTCATGTGAAGATGTCAAACTGTCCACTTACTCTGAATAGGCTGCTGCTGTCATGAGGAAAAATGACTGCATTTCTTACCGTAAAACTGCACTCGAATCTAACTGTTCTACTGCAGACCAACATGGCTACCCTCGGAAACTGCATTCCTCACTGTGAATATGAATCACTAACTTCCTTTAGACATAATCGAGTTTGTGGTGGCAAGGAAGCATGTATGTGTGTGGGGGAGGAAGCTGGGTCAGCTCGTGAACTTTTGCTGTCTATGATGAGGCCAAGTTAAGAATCTCCATGTGTTGTGTTAACAGAAGCACCCCCACCAAAGCCAATGTTACTGCTGGAGGATTTTGCATTGGGTGCTAAGCATGAGAGAGATGGGGCAAGAACCTGGAATTGTGCATTAATTGACTGGTCTTTATTTGTGCTGCTCCAGGCAGCTGTTGAGGCTTGACCGTGTCATTTAGCCTAGGCTGTAGAGCGTGAAGAGGACTTGAGCACTGGTTTCTGGGAATTCTCAAACCTGGTTTGGTTTTCAGAAGCTCATGGATCAATCCATACCATGGATCAATCCATACCAATTCATTGCCTTTGTTCTGCAAAATATGTTCTGCTGTTCGAAACTTCCAGTAGTTTATGTAAGGATGTGATCAAACACTGAAACACAAAGATACTTTCCCATTTCTTTTGGTGTAATGAGTTTTTATATGAGTGCTAAAACAATATGTTTCCCCAAGGAGCCAACTTATACTGAAAGACATATTCTAAAAATGGTTTATCTAATAGCATATTTAAGCTCTCTGTGTTATATCCAAATACCTTTATTGGCATAAAAAGAAGAAAAAGGTGCAACAGGGCCAATTTACAGAGAATTTCAGGTTTAAAAACCATTAAGCATCACATAGAAAAGCTAGACTTCTGCTCCCTTATCAGAGCAGTAGGATTGTTTTGTGTTTTTGAGATATTGGGAATTTTGATTGATGTTGTTCTTTGTACCTACCCTTAAACTCTCCCCTGTTTGATTTATCTATGGTATGCCAAATAAAGGTTCTCTGCTCTGTGTTATATACTTAAGTATATATTTTGTGTAAAGTCATACCATACATGTGGACTGCCGAGTTTGTTAGCCTAGGCAAGCTTTCAAAGGGATACCTTGGGTCTTTCTGTTTTTGAATGTACAAGCAAGAAATCCTGCATAGGTATAATATTTAAAGTAGTGTATCAGTTTGGGAGCATACAGCTGGTGTCTGATGATTGCTCACCTAGCAATGGAATGGTGAGCAGCTGCGGAACATAAAATGAGCTAAAAGCCATTAGACACGGCATTTCATGCTTTGCTAACAGAGCTCATGGCAATCTCAAGCAAAGCAGCTTTGTTGAATCAGCAGGCCATTTCCAGGTCTTATTTGCCAGTATTTTTGATTTTGGTAAATCTTTTGGATATTGGACAGAAATGAGAAGGGGTTGCAGACTTTCAGAGATTCTGGAGCCATTCAGAAATCTCAGTATTTGATAACCTGTTGCAGAAGCAGAAGGGCGAATGGGAAAGAACACGGCCTCCTCAAAGAACATTAGTCACAATCCCCCTATAAAACTTCTCTTATTTATACTGATGCTGACACAGTATCCCTCAACGTTTTTAGCACATATCTGTCCAAAATTATTCAGGCTCCAATTGCCACTTGTTCTCTTCTTGTTAAAAATAAACTATGGGTGCGTTCAGACGGATCTTTACATCGGTGTGAGGCACAGGTGCCTCATGGATTTAAGTGTAATGTCCAGACATCAACATCTGGGAAATGTCTGTCTTCCATGGGCATCCCGTTTTGCTGCGCCTCGGAACTGCACTAAAAAGATACTACTTTAAATCTGGAGTTTTCGGTTCTGACGGGCCAATCGCGACTTTCCCTCGTCTGATTGTTCCAGCGTGCAATTAAAAAGCCACTCACGGACTTTCCCTCGTCTGATTGTTCCAGCGTGCAATTAAAAATGGCACCCGTTCGGGATGGTCTGACATTAGACCATCCCAAACGGGCACTATTAAAAAAACCCCTTGATTCTGCGCATGCGCAGATAAACAAGGCCGCGATATCATGCCTATGTGCATGCGCAAGAAGGTTGTTTTTTTTTTTTAAAAAAAAAAACCCTATCGTGGGTGCCTCCTTCAGTGAACACCATCTAGACAATCCACAGCAGAAGCAGCGCGTGGTAAGGCGATTCCCCCCGGGGATGTATGGTCGTGCGAGGATGGATTAAAAAGATCGGGATCAAATTTGAGCCGGCATAATGATGGGATTAGCTGTCTGTCTGAACGCACCCTATATCAGGAAAGTTTACTCTGTGTTTTCTGGCCTGCCTTCTGAAAGTGATGCATTCT
Organism: Gekko japonicus; assembly: GCF_001447785.1. NCBI lineage: Eukaryota > Metazoa > Chordata > Lepidosauria > Squamata > Gekkonidae > Gekko > Gekko japonicus. Next base: position 610,166 of record NW_015160241.1, read on the forward strand.
CCTTTCCTGATAATTATCTTCCATTATAATATAAAAGTTACCCTTGGCAACAGGTATTTCCAGTCCTAATGATACATAAACTTCTAGACACTGAAAATCCAGGCTATAATTCTGATGTTTTAAAAATATGATTGTGTCAGTTGTGAACTGGGAAAATACTGATTATGAAGGATCAAGTTCTGAAGGATTTTGAAGGAGCAAGGATTCTGAAGGATCAAGTTCAAAGCTTGAAGGTGCTCTTGGACCTGGCTCTGCTTCTGGAACATCTGATAGCCACTGGGGCACCTTTTATCAGTTTTGGCTGATTTGTCAGCTTCACCCACTACTGGAACAGAGATTGAACTACTGTCATGCACGGTAATTCTCCAGTTTTGACTACTATAATATGCCTTATTTGGGGTCATCCTTGAAAATTGTCCTGAAAAGTCTTTTGATCAAAAAGGCAGTCATTTGTCTTGTAATAGGTATGGGCTAAACCTTCAGCAACTTCAGGTACTCACAATTTCTTTCTGAATCCAATTCAAAGTGTTTTCATCTTTGAAGCTTTTAGAGGTCTGGCCCAGAGTATTTGAAGGAAGACTTACTATCAAGGCTCTGCTCATGATATCATCACTTATGGTAGCAGCGTATTTATAGTATGAGCCCCAACATTTTGGAACTCATCCCTTTTGCAGGCTGGTACACCTACCTCATTTTCCTCTTTTAGGAGATGAGGAGACTTTACTTTCCCATCAAGTCTTCATCAATGAAAGCTGAGCTCCATTTTCTTCTTAGATTTTTGTTGTTCAGTCGCACAGTCGAGTCTGACTCTTTGCGACCCCATGAACAAGATCTCGCCAGGCCCTCCTGTTTAGATAGATTTTGGTAAAATGTCTGCATACTGATATTTTGTAGATTTTTAATTTGGAATGCTATTGTTGATTTTAATTGTTTGGAAACTGTTTTGGCTTTTAAAAAAATAGAAAACACAATAAAACTTTTAAAATATAAATATCTATGGTAATGCATGTGAACTGCAGTTCAAAAAGATAAACATATGTGATTTCAGCCTATATCTTTCATTTCATAGTTGGGGGCAGATGAGGGAACAGTAGAGGAAAAAGGGAAAATTACAGCAGTTCATAGGTTTCCTATAAGATATAATAAAGATTTTAAAGATTTCTCCTATGATCTGGAGCACACTTATATCAAAATAAATTCAGTGGAAATTACTTGCAAGAAAATTTACTTGTGCTGTTAATTTTTACTTGCAATGCTGTTTTAAGTGTCCCCTATTTAATTTTCTCCGTAATATTTTCACACACACACACCCCATTTGTCTTATTTATTGTAGTTACCCAAAGTCCTGCATTGCAATTTTGATATGACTGTCTTTTGTCCATATCTGGGTTTCCGTTATCTAATGCTTTAAAAAGAAGGCAAGAAACCAAATCTCTTGATTGCACAAGAATTCATATTACTCTAGTCTGTGAGTTTCACATATCATAGAAAGAGCCTTATTAAAAAGCTTTCCTTTGGGGTTTTTTTTTCACTTTGCAAATGGGAGATTTGCCAATTTAAACTGCTGTCTAAAATCAAAGCTAAGAAGGCATGGCCTCACACTACACATTTGATTGCAAAATTTGTCTGCCTCTCTTCTCCAGCTGGACTCTCCCTATAGACTATTCAGATTAGAGTATAGATTTTTCCCAACTTTGCAAGAATATCAAATATCATATGGCAGCTTTGAACAGCTACTCAGTTTTAGAAGAGACACACAGAGAATGGCATTATATTAAGTGGACAAGTTGAGAGGTCTGTTTTCTGGCAATTATTAATGGTACATGAGATGATCTCGTTTCCCATGTTTATGCTCCAATATTGAATCAAAGACCTTTAAGATGACTGAGCACCAGTTCTGTTTATGTATTACTATGTATTTGTGTGTTGGTGTGTACTACACACACACGTTAGATCTGATGCAATAAATCACTTGCTATGCTTACTATTATTTTAGTAATAATTATTTTGCAGGCCTGAAGGTGAGAGTTATGCAAGCTATTAAAACTATCTGGGGTGGGGGAGGTATTGGCATATTTTCATTTATTTCAGTGAGTTCAGATTTGAAATTGCACCTTGGGCTGATTAAACTACATGTGATGTTCAGCTGCATGTTGATTAATTCCTAAGTTGTTTCCCAGACGGCGGCTAGTGGTTGCAAAATAAAGTGGAAAACCAGTGAGGGGAAGGAAGAGGTTTCCTGTTGTGCTTTCCTTGCACTGTAATATACTTTATTTACACTTGAAACAGGCTGAGGTTTCCTGTTGTGTTACTTTCCCTCCCACCCACCTCCATTCTTTTTATTCTGCATGAGAAAAGACAGACAGACAGACAGACACTTTGCGGGGGAAGAATCACCTGGGGGCAGAATTTGTGGTAGAAAAAACCGGAACAAATGGAGAGGGTTAAGGACAGCCTTTCCTCCCCACTGTAATATTCAATTACAGTTATCTGAGTGCGGATTGGGAACAGCTTACATATGACAATTCACAACTATGCACTGCTCATTCACAGCTGTTCTAAATGATCACTGCTTACCTTGTATACATTTGAGTTTTGTGAAGGAAATGTCACATATTCTACCTCTTGTATTTTATGGCTTTTAAAAAAATATTTTATTAAGAAGCTTCAACAAATAACAATAACACAGCAAAGTCTGTAGTAGCAGCTAAATGGAAAGATGGGAACACTCCTACTAGACAGGAGTGGATTCATAAATCTTGGGACTACTTTGTATTTGATAAGCTTACCATAGATCTAAATCAAGGCACGACAGAAAAACGTAAATCTTCGTTTATGAAAAAATGGGCACCATTTATGCAACTTGTTTTAGGTCATTCCAACTTTCAAAAAATAAGTAACAAATTTGATATAGAACTAATGGTTTCTGGTTAATACTGTATTTGTAGTAAAGAATTTGGCGAAAGATGATGTTCTCACAAGCTAGTTGTTATTTTCTTATTGTTTTTTCACATGCTGTAACTGGTAATGTATTGTGTGATTTATCAATGGTGATTGTAACCATAAGCTTAAAATTTAATAAAGAGATTTAAAAAAACAAAAAAACAAATAACAATAACAGAATAAATTGCATAACCAACATTTGAGCCACAGAAAGAGTAAAACACAACAATTCACAATTGCTAACTCTCTCCCCCACTGCAGACATTAAACTGTTGTACCATTCACAGAAAGAGAAAGCCTGTTGGCCATACACATTGGGAATGTAATTCATGCAATCATGCTCCCAAATTGCATAGCTGATGCCCCCCCTTCAAGTGAACAGAACAGCAATATAACATACACACACACACACCACCACCACCACACTGGCTTTCCTGGGGTGGATCCTGTTGAACAGTAGCAAGCAGTCACACGTGGGTGCAGGTATGGTGAGCCACTTAGGGGCACTTAGCCATGGTGAGGCACTTAGGGGCACGTGCCCCATCACTCATAGCCCACACCCCACGACTCCCGCTACCCCGGCCCTTACCTACCAGCTGAACTTGTTTGTCTCAGCCACTACAGGAGAAGGAAAGACAGATTGGTGGGGCCTGCTGCTATTGTAACATGGAGTGCATATTCGCCGAGTATTAATTGCACCAGTCCATTGGCTCTCCCTCTCCCTGGCCAAGTGAGCAGGTAGATGAGACAGGCAGGTCTCACTGCAGTCATGTGAACTGGACATGTGCTGCCTGCCTCATCTGCTTACTTGCTGCCCTGTTGTCTGGCTGGGGAGAAAGAGAGCCAACCGGCCGATGGAATTAATACTCGGCTAGTATGCACCCTGTAAGGTAAGGAAAGACCCTTCTCTTCTTCGTCTGTCTTCTGATGGGATCTCCCCCCCCCCGATCCCCCCCTCTCGCCCTACAGGACTTCTCAATGCTCCACCAACCAAAGTTTTCTGGCTACACTCCTGCCTGGGTGAGTCATGTAAGTTGGGTGCTTGCAAGTCACCTGGTGGTTACTGATGGGTATAGCCTCAGTTAGTCCCCTCAGAGGCTAAAACAGTCCTGGAAAGGGCTCTGCCCCTTCTCCTACCTTTTGCTGATGGAAACTAAGGCTCAAAGGCTGGCAAAATTGTTGTGGTTTCCTACCAACCACCACTGAGGGCATTCGTTTCTCAAAGCTACAGGTGTTGCTTCTATTAGTTTGGGTTTTTTAACATGTATGTTTTTAAAAACTTTTTATTGAATATCTCTTGAACAGTTTAAACAGTGAATGTGAATGCAAACTTTCATCATATCAAAATACAGTAAAGTAATAATAAAAAATACAGTAAACCGTGCATTGGTATCAATGAAATCAAGCAGCTGTGTTCCCTTATATGTTAACATCCTGAGTGAGTGAACTGAAAGCTCAGACTTAGGAAGATAAAACATTAGAAACGAAGCCATTCCATATAATTAGGATTAGAAGGTATGATGTCATTTTCTACCAAGTATTGTATTAGTGGGAACCATGTTCTGACAAATGTGGAGTTTGTATTTACTTTTTTGCAATGGCGTTCATCATACGTCTCAGCAATCCTGTCCATTACAAAGTGTTCCCGGCATTTATTTCTCCACATTTGCATATCCGGGGGGTTGGGGGATTTCTACGAAGCTGCCACTGTCAGTCTGGCCGTTGCTAGAAGGGTAGAGGTAAGATTTGAGATGCCTGTTTCCTTACTTGTCAACTAGGTGCAGTAGTATTGTAGCTGTGTCCAGTGGGAGTTGTTGAGATGTGATTTTAGTGATTTCATCGACTACTTGTCTCCACAAAGAATGTATCACTGGGCAAGACCACCAACAGTGGTAAAAATCACTAACTTCCCCGCACCCTTTCCAGCAGAGATGGCTATAGGTGGAGTGCATATGTTGCAATCTTGCAGGAGAAAGATACTACCTCATGTGCAGTTTAAAGAACTGTAGCCGAATAGAAAAGACTCTGGATTTGCAGGCCTGTGAGTCCCATATATCCATCCATTGTTGAGTGGTTAGTTCTCTTTGAAGATCCTTATGCCAGGCGATTTAATTTGCCATTATTTTTTCTTTTCCGTTTTCCAGCAGGGTTTTGTAAAGGAGTGAGAGCAGTCCTTTTGAGTGGGCAGGAAGTTAATTCAAAATGTGATCTAATTTAGTTTTGGGTCTGGAGAAAGATCCCAAATCTGTTGTCCAATCAATCAAACTTTTGAGTTGGTAAAATTTTAGCCACGATACTTTAGAATGGATTTGATTTTCAAAGTGATCTCTGGGATGGAGATGTCCTCTTGGGGCAAGGTCTTGTAATCTACAGAAACCAGCGGAGGTCCACTTCAAAAAGGCACCCTGTTCCATACCCGGTGGGAATCACGGTTGATGGGTGTAAGTGGACAGAGGAGAAATCTTTGGGGCCAGTGCCTGTCTGTGTAAATTCCAAATTCTTAATGTCGAATCCAAGAAGGTGTTCTGAGTTATGGACTTGGGTCTTTTAGCCACGGACATCCATACAGTTTCTTGAAGGGAGAATGGGTGTGCAAATGATTTTTCAATATGAATCCAGCTTGTAGATTGTGTTTGCTGAAGTATCTTTACTACATTTGAAAGAGCAGTTGCATGGTAATAAAGATGGAGGGAAGGTACTCCAAGCCCACCCATGTAGACTGGTCTGGTTAGATGACGATGGTTCACCCTGGATTTAGTCGAGTTCCACAGAAAATTGGTCAACGTGCGTTGCCACTTGTTGAGTTCATTCTCCTCAACGAAAATGGGTATTGCACGGAACAAGTACAGGAAACATGGAAAAATAAAGCGTTGAATCAGTTGTAATCGGTCTGCTAATGAGAGCTGGTTTTTATTCCAATCCCGGATTTTCCCTTGAATTTCTTTATGCATTTTGTGAAAGTTACAGTCCAACAGCTTGTTCAAGTTGAGGGGTATCTGGATCCCAAGGTGTCTCCATTCAGAGGTGATCCATTTGTAGCTGAAATTACGTTGTATCTCAAGTTTGACCTTCTTGGAAAGCATAATGGGGTATACTTCTGATTTACTTGTGTTTAGATGTAAACCCAAAACAAACCAAATCTAGATATGGTGTCAGCTATGACTGGTAGAGAGTGCAGCGGATCACAGACATACAGGGCCATGTTGTCCGCATACATTGTCATTTTATGCTTTTTGTCAGCTATGTTGATCCCTTTAAAGGTTTTGTTTCTGCTCAAGTCTTCCACCAGAGGCTCTATAGCAAGGGCAAAAATAAGTGGCAAGAGCGGGCAGCCTTGCCTTGTTCTCTGGGAAGGGGAAAAGAAATTAGAATTTAGACCATTGACTCTCACTCTGGATCTGGGATTCCAATAGAGTGTTCTTAAGGCCTGTAGAAAGTTGTAGCCAAACCAGTGTTCCCTCTAAGCTGAGTTAGTGTGAGCTGGCTCACAGTTTTTTAGCCTCCAGCTCACACATTTTTGTCTCAGCTCAGGAAGGGATGGCTCCAGAGCAGACTAATGTATGCAGCAGCCAAATTGCTCGCCCACAACTTGAATGCCAGTAGCACACAAAGTAGAATTTTTGCTCACCAGACTCCATAGCTTAGAAGGAACATTGAGCCAAACCCCACACATTCTAAAATCACCATCAGATATGAGATATCTATGGAATCAAAGGCCTTGAAGTCCAAGGCCAAGATCAAAGATTCCGTCCTAGATTGCTTTCCATGCAAGATTATATTGAGGGACCTTCATATGTTGTCTGTTTTTTGTCTGATGGGGATAAACCCCGTTTGATCTGTGTTTATAAGTTCTGGGGCTACAGCCTTAAGACGATTCGCCAGTATCATTGAGAACAATTTGGCATCATTGTTGATTAGTGCTATGGGGCAATATGAAGCTGGGTCCATTGGATCCTTATTTTTCTTAGGTAGGACTGTTATCGATGAGTCTGACCAGGATGGTGGTAAGCTGCCTCCTTGCAGAGCCACATTGTAAAGAGCGAGAAGAGGATCTATTAGAGAAGAACAAAAAGCTTTATAAAATTCAGCCGGTAGGCCGTCAATTCCGGGAGCCTAGTTTGTTTTTGTCTGTTTGATTGCGTCCTCCACTTCCTGGCATGTTATTGGGCTATCCAACATAGAAGCTTGTGCTTGCGATAGAGATTTCAGTGGTGTAAGCAAATCCAGAGCCAGTTTGGTGTAGTGGTTAAGTGCGCAGACTCTAATCTGGAGAACTGGGTTTGATTCTCCACTCCTCCACTTGCACCTGGCTGGATGACCTTGGGCAAGCCATAGCTCTGATAAGAGCAGTTTTTGAAAAAGAGCAGTTTCTGTCAAGAGTTCTCTCAGCCCCACCTACCTGACAGGGTGTCTGTTGTGGGGAGGGGAAGGGAAAGGAGTTTGTAAGCCACTCTGAGACACCTTTGGGTAGTGAAGGGCAGGGTATAAATCCAATCTCTTCTTCTTCTTCTTCTTCTTCTTCTTCTTCTTCTTCTTCTTCTTCTTCTTCTTCTTCTTCTATATCCTCCATTTTCGGGGAGGAAGATGGGTATAGTTATTCATAAAATTCGGCGAAGGTATTCGCAATAGCCCTCGAGGTGGTGTGGTTTTCTCCCCCTGAGGATTTGATCAAGCCAATAATTGTCTTCCTTTTTTTATCCTTCACCCTCCATGCCAACAATTGCAGGTTTTTTGCTGATTTGTGCCAGAATTTTTGCTTTAGTATCAGCAAGTTACGTTGGACAGATTTGATTTCTAGTGAGTCAAGGACTTTCCGTTCCTCTTGGAGCTTGAGATATTTCGACTTCTTTCCAGTTCTTTTATGATACTGTTCCAAGGTAGCAATGCAGTCCAAGATATCCAGTTGCAACTTCTGTGTTTCTCTTTTCAGGTGTGCAGCTGCTGAAATGATGGAGGCTCTCATGACGGCTTTCAATGCATCCCACTGAATAGCAGGGTCCGTTTTAGTGTTCTTATGTATCTCCAGGAAATTTTGAATGTCTTTCTTCAATTTCTCTGTAATTGAAACATGCAATAAAATGGAGGTGTCCAGGGACCACTGTCTGTCTGTTGTTTCTTCTGTAAAATCTTGGATGTGGCAATCCAGCCAGGCGTGGTCTGACAGATGCCTGGGGCTGATGTTAGCTGATTATAGGTGTGGTAGTAGTGAAGAAGAAATCAAAATGAAATCGATTTGAGTGAAAATATTGTGCCTCGCTGAGAAGTAGGAGTAAGCACGATCTACAGGATGTTTCGTTCTCCAGGTGTCAATACGGTTAAACTATTTGAATAATTTGGCCCATCTTGTGGTGGACTGCTGCTGATGTTTTCTCTCAGGCTTGATGTGTGAGCAATCTAGGACAGTGTCCGCAATAAAATTAAAGTCTCCTCCTATGATCAAATGCCCCTCCTGAAAGGTTTGAAGTTTAGAGAGTGTGTATTTAGGAAGAAGATCTGTTCATCGTTTGGGGCATAAATGGATGCGAAGGACCATAGTTTCCCTTCAAAAAACCTTTGAGAAAGTTAAATCTGCCCATGGGGTCAACCAGTTTTTCTTTCAGCACAAAGTTGACTCTCCTGACCTCGATGATCCTGGTGCCATATATTGTTGGGGGATCATAGTAGATTTCAAAATTGGGTGAGATACAGAACGTAGATGTGTTTCTTGTAGAAACAGGATTGCTGGGGAGATGTGTTTTATGTATTGCGCTACCCTTTTTCTTGACCACGTTGTTCATTCCTCTTATGTTGATCGAACAGATTTTTAGCAAAGACATTGTGTCATGAATAACAGCTATAAGCCTATGCGTTGGTATAAGGCTAAATAAAAAGATATAAGAATATAGGTTGGCTTCATTAGTCTGCCTGTCTGTGAAGTGTTTGCCTTAGTATGAAGCTTTCACTACTAAGTGTTGTGTAGTGTTGTGGGAACTGTGCAATATAATTAACAAGAGCGCAATAGCTTAAGTGCAATAAATTAAATTAATAAATCAGCTGTACAATTGATTGGCTTATATCTAAAGTAAATGAAGTGTGTTTAACTTATTGTGTATGAAATTGATTTTGCATAAAAATTAACTGTATAAAAATCACAGATCAAGTATATAAAAATAGGAGCAGTAGAAAGCTCTAACACTGGTACCACTCTTAGAAGGGAATAAAATTTATTATCAGCGTAAATTAATTAGGTAAAGATGATTAACAACTTAGGAGATATAAAAAACAATCAGGTATGAACAACTGATATATTGTCTGATAAAAGATTGATTTATAACTGTTCTCAAGATAGTCACATTATCAGGAGGACTATTTAATTGTTCTTAAAGAGAATAAATTGTATAAATAAAGTCACTTAGAATATCAGCGGTTCAAAGGTTCAGTCTCCTCCTATTTTGCTTCCTTTTCCCTTTAAAAGGAGAGCTTATTATGGTATACCTATGAGAAAGTCTTAAAACCTTACATTTTTATCTAAAAAATATACCAGTGCAAACAATTTAAAAAGCAAACGTGCGTATATACTATATAGAATACGGTAAATTGCTTAATGTTCTGTGAGCGCCTATTAACTAACTGTGGACCGGCTTTGGAAAAAAACTACCCCACTCCTTAAAGGGCGAGGACCCTAAAGCGGTCTCAACACACAGGAGCTAAACTGTAACCCCCCCTCCCCTCAGTTACACAAAATATTTTAGTAAGACCCATTAGAATACAATTTCATATAAAACATTGGCCTAATAAACAAGATCACCAAAGGTTTTGTAACAATCTTGAGTTACGGCTCCTTAAGACATTCTGCCGGCTTGAGGTGTTAAATTGCCCATTGCTGTTATCTGAGAGGAAGAGTCACGGGGGGAAACTTTACTATTTCTTTCAGGAGAGACCATCGATTCATGGTGCTGTTTTATAGGGCGTCCACTAGTGTCCATAGGGCTTCTAGGAGTTCCATTCCTGTGTCCTTGTCAGTCACTTGCAGAGTTGCTCCCCGGTGTGTCACCTGCAATCCTCCTGACGCCAGCCATCTGTAGATTGTTGAAGGCGGGATATTGGTGTCATGCCCGCAGTGCAGCCCGACACAAATAAATTTTGTAAACCAAACATCAACCCTGTTAGTGGGCGGTAATTGGCTAACAAGTGGAATGGGCTTTTTAGGCAGCTCTCTCAGATCCCCAACTCGTGCTGGCAACTAATCGCATAGACGAATCGCTGCACCGCGGATCCTGCGTTCCTGTCTCCTGGTTTTCATTCTGACTTCCCGGCTCCTGACTTTGGCTTGCATGACATTGTTTCTCTGGCTCCCTGACTATGGACTGTGTATCCTGACTTTTGACGGACGGCTTTCAGCTTCTGAACTCTGCTTGCAATCTCCGGTAACCCTAGACTGTGTTTTGACTTGGTATTTTGGACTCTGATCATGTTACTCTTACCAGGTGCCCTGACCTCGGACTGTGTTTTGGACTATTCCATGCCCTGCCTAGCCCGCCAGCACAATCGTGACAATTAGCTTGTTGAAGGTGGGCACATCAGGGTAGACTTGTATTTGGCAGTCTTTATATAGCAGGTAGCCTTTGTCAGAAACGTCTTTCAATATACATTGCCTGGTTCTGCTATCTGCAAATTGAACCAATATATCTCTCGGACCCCTGCATTTTGGATGGGTTGCAGGACCTATACAGTAAGCCTTTAAGATGGCCGGTGCTACCCCGTCTTCTAATTGAAACAGAAAAGCAAGCCACGTCACTATAAAGCAAATTAAATCTGCGTTTTCTTCCTCCCCCTCTGGAATCCCACGGATTTTCACATTAAGCTGTCACATTTGAGCCTCGAGGATGAGAATACATTCCCTAGAGTTTGTTTCTAGCATTTGTAAGTCCTGAACGTCATTCTTTAGAAGCATGCCCATATTAAGGGCCGATTCAGCTGTGGTTGATGTTTTAACCAACGCGGTTTGAATATCATTTAATTGTTCTCTGACCAGTTGGATGGAGAGCATAATATTTTTGGTAAGTCTCTTTTCCATTCTTTCTAGTAAGAGAGGAAGGTCTTGCCTGTCAGAAGAGGTGTTCATCGCTTTAGCTAAAGACAGGTCGGCAGGCATTTTAGAAGTTTCCATGCCAAAATTTCCCCGCTCTGCTTTGTTGTTTCTCAGGTTAAAAAAGTTTTGCACAGATTTTGAAGATAGTTTAGTAGATAGGGCTTTGGGGCCGTACTTCTTACCCATTCCTTATCAGTCTGAAGTCTTGATTTGGGTCTTTAGAAGAGCTTTAAGAGAGGGGAGAGACGGAGCTCACAGATTAAGTGACTGCCATACTCCACGGCATCACCACACCCCCAACAGGTATGTTTTTAAAAACAGATTTCAGAATTTTCTGGAAACTGTGCTTTGTTCAGGTTTATAGAAAGATCTCTTTCATAGTTGCATGTTGAGAATTTTGTATGTGTGTGTCTAAATCGAGATTTCCCCATGTGCTTCTGATGAAGTAGGCTTCAGCCAACAAAAAGGTAGGCTACAATTAAGATTTTAGTGTTTAAAGTGTGACAAGGTTTTTTTTAATGAACAAGAAAGTAATTCGTAAACTGTTCCCTTGCCCCATTTTTATAAATCACAGATGCACCTCAATTTTTATGCCCGTGCCTGACATTGCTACATCATTACTCAAGAGGACAAAGACCTATTCTATGTTCTGTCCAGCCAGGGATATGATTTGAGAATTTCAAAATGGCTGACAGTGTAAAATAAGTATCTTTCCGAACAAGAACTTCTCATATGAAGACAATCTTCTCACTAATTGTGAACCAGAAAATTTGTTTTTAAAGCTGTCTTGCTTGAGTGTTTTAAAAATTCAGATGGTTAAAAAGGTACATGTGGTTGTTCCACACATTAAAAACTGGGTTAAGCAAATATTAAATTGTCCAGCATGTACAAATACCCACAGGGAATGGCTTCATCTTTACATGGTAGCTGGCAAGAACATCGCTCTGTAGCTCTCATACATAATTTGCAGAACCAGTGAGCTGTGTGATCTACGAACAGGGAACACTTTTTTGTCATTTGCTTTCATTCCATTTACTGCTGTTAATTTGGGCGACAGAGACAGAGGCCTGTTGGTGCTCTAGTACGATGCAACTCAGAATGGGCCCGTTGATCAGGCCTGCTAGAACTGCCAAGAGGAAAGTACACTCCAGTAATGTTCATATAGCTGTCTTCTCCCACTCTGAGAAATTATCTTCGTTCTCTTTAGCACCAGTTTAGGTCATCTGACATCTTCTTTAAATCCTCATTTGTGACTCCATGCTTGGGGGGGGGGGCTGGTGTTATTCGCCCCCAGTAGACACTCTCCCTATTTGTCTGCTCAACACAGATTATACAATACTTCTGGTCAGTGTATCCATCTGCATTTGAAAACTTGTGCAAATGACAGCTCTCAGGAGACTATTGCATAATTTTCATAGTGTTTTACTCAGTTAGAATGTCTCCTCTCTTTCCATCTAAATAGATGCATCCCTCTGCTGCTAAAAGTGTCCGCTCTGCACTTCTTGTCTTTCGGTTCATTGGCCAGGTTTCTCAAGGCTCTCATTTGTTAGTTCATTGTTAAACTACCCTTAGTGCTTAATGCTTGTGTATATGCGTGTGTTGATGCATGAATGTGCACGGAAAAAACAAGGTCTGCATCTCCTGAGCGAACCATTCAATATGCT
>NW_015160241.1:622896-636650 GCF_001447785.1 Gekko japonicus
TACCAACATTGACATCTAAGGCAACTGCCAACATTTTACAATCAATATTAAGTAAAAACTAAAAGCAAGTAAAGAAGGGACATTTGGGGCTGTGATGAATAACTCAAATAGTATTCAGCTTCATAGAATGGCACATGGGCACTGTACTTGCTGTGTTTTCTGCAGCAGTCACATACATTTGAATGCCATACTGAGTTCCTTAAACCGCCACATGCACCTGGGATCTCCCAATACTTTGGAAGTTAAAGAAAGGGACAGGCTGCTGACTGTTCATGTGTTTAATGTAGAAAATAGCAGCATAGAATGTAGCAATAGTGTTTGCCACATAAAGGGTAGAGTGGCCTTATAATAATTCAGCCGAGAAGAACAGACAAAGATGACAAAACGTCACTCATAATTTCTGTAGTCAGGGGTCATTTGGGGGGGGGACGCGGGGGGACGCCATCCCCCCGGGTGAGGGGCGGGAGGGCGGGGCCTGGAGCTCCCTGCTGGTGCCCGCTGGAGGTCGCCGCCGGCTGTGGGGAGGACACACTTCCGGTGATATCAGGGGGTGTGGCATATGCTAATGAGTTATGCTAATGAGTCCCCCTAGCTCTTTTTCTACGAAATGACCCCCGTCTGTAGTGTATTAGTGGGCCTCATTGTCTGGCTTAGCTACCACAACCTAACAAGTGATTCACTTAACCGAGTCATTCATTGCATCCATGTGTCCATTTCCTTATAGGTTTTTATGAGTTTATCCTGTTTTTCAGAGGTGGTAATCTTGCTTATTGCTATCCCCTTCTATGCACCTACATTTCCCTTTTGGTGTAATTTCTCTCATTTTTGTCCTGAAGCAATGTTAGGGTGTTTATGTATGTGTTCAAGGTGGTACTTTTGAGACAGCCAGTCTGATGTAGAGGTTCGGAACGTGGACTCTAATCTGGGAGAATCAGGTTTGATTCCCCACTCCTCCACATGCAGCTGCTGGTATGACCTTGTGTCATGATCTGGGCTGTGCCACCATAGGCCTACTAGGCTCAGGGAGCCTGGCTAGCAGTAGGGGAGGCTGGGCCTACAAACCCAAGAAGGCCTTGGGAAGTTTTGGTGCCAATTTTGACCAATAGGGAAGAAGAGGGCTGGGGAATAAAAGAACTGGTGCAAGAGGAAAAGCTGTTCTTCTTCCCAGGAAACAGGGCCAGAAGAAAGAGGCTGCTGTGGGGAAGAAACCCTCATCCTGAGGGAAGGGTGAGTAGTCTAAGGCCACTTGAGACAGTGAGCTAGGGACAGTATATATTTAGAAATGTTAGGGCATTTGATTTCTTTTCTTTTCACCCACTTACTGTTCTTATTCTGCACCTTGTTGTTTGACTTCCTATAAAATAAACTATTTTCATTGTTCACTCTGCCTGGTCCTCATGCCTATTATTCAGCTGAAAGGGAGGTTGAAGGTCTTGGGAGGGTGCTCTGGGCCTTCTCAAGGGATCCTAAATCCAGAGTGGTTGTAGCGTCAGGTGACACCCCACCTGAGCGGTGACACTTTGGGTCAGTCATATGTTCTTTCAGAGCTGTTCTCTCAAGGGCAGTTCTTGAAAGAGCTCTCTCAGCCCCACCTACCTCACAGAGTGTCTGTTGTGGGGAGGGGAAGGGGAAGGGATTGTAAGCTGCTCTGAGACTCCTTCGGGTAGTGAAGGATGGGGTATAAATCCAATCTCTTCTTCCTCTTCTGTTTTGAAAAGCAAAGGGTGAAAATAAATTATTAAAAGAATTGAAGTGGTAAAACTTCCTGGATCATAAATACCCAGCCATTTCATAAATAGATCAGGGTGTCCAAAATGAATGTGTAAAAAACTAGCATCCTTTTAATATTTTGAAAATGTCAGAGGAAGAGAGTCAACATAATGTTACAACTTTCAGAAACGTTTTTAGCAGAAATTTGTCTTACCAAAAATATCAAGATAGGTAGCTGGGTTAGTCTGTATGTAGCAGTAGAGAAAAGAGCAAGAGTCCAGTAGCACCTTAAAAACTAACAAAATTTGTGGCAGGGTATGCTTCAGATACCAAAAATGTTACGTATCAGCTCTCTTAATGAATTCATTTTTTCTCATTGATCACATTCATATGAAATGTTGATATGGGCCAATTAGGAATCTATGGCTCTGATCCGGCTCTGTTTGCATGCAACCAGTCATGCTCAGCATCTGCATCAAAAGATGTAAACAACTAATCCAGTGAGACCAAATGTGCATTGTGATGTGGATGAGAATGGACTTTCACATTGGCTGGGAGTAGAAGCCTGGTTTTACATATGTGACTCCTTTGCTGGATCAGGTAAATATATTAATGACTTTTTCTAGGAATAATCTTGGGCAGAGTCATTCTCCAGAAAGACAGCTCATACATTATGACAGAAAAAAGTGTATCAACTGTTGATGTCAGTAGAAGAAGTGCATTGTAAATGGGGGCACTGGACCCTATTTATTCTATCCTGTAGCAGATCCTTCTTTCAATCCTGCTGGGAAAAATGAGAGGCTTTGCCAATTATCAGAGCAACTGGGATGTTAAGTGCTGCCCTAAAACCTTGTCAGTGATGGGCAAATTGCAGTGTCTTTCTCATAAGGAAAATGGATACAAGAGATTCTCTGGGAGACTCATTTTGATGATGGATATGGAGGTGGTGTTCGTGCCGGAGTCAATGGCCTCTTTTCATTCTAGTGCGTAGGTTCTGGAGAGTGAAAATAGTTACCATGGAGATATAAACATATGTAAATACTGCTGCCCTGCAAATGTATCCTATGTGCAGAAGACTCAGTAGCTTCACAGTAACTTTCAGGCAAACAGGAGGAGGAAAAGGAGACTATCACACCAACACACACATGCATATGTATCATATCACACTCTATGTGTGTTTGTATGTTTATCCAGTAAACGTTTCATATCCTATCAACTCAGACACAAAAAAGCTTTATCTCTGAAGTTATGTATGCTCAGCTGATACTAGATGAGTAAATGAGTGAGGAATGGCGGGGAAGAGCCAAGGGTTTCCTCCTCTCAGCTATTTTGAGTATATATTTATATATTATTTTAATGTGTTTTAAAGCAAAAGGATCCCCTAAGGATTATGGTTCCACAAACAAGTGAGAATGAACTTTGTGAATTCTGAGCTGGGGGAAACACAAATTTCACATTGCTCCTGGAGGTAAGGTATTAATTTTTTAATAAACAAGGTGGTGGCAATGGATAACTTCAGTAGTCAGGGTAGCTCTGTGGCCAACAGTGAATATTGGGAGAGGGGGAATTGCAGAACAAGCAGATAACTAGCCCACGATTTTGGAGACTTCCCCACTTGCTTTCCTTTCCCTCCCAGCAGCAGCCCGTGCAGTGGTTTGCTATGTGCAACTTCCAGTTTCTGCTGCAGACCAATGGAGGGGAATTCTTGATTTCACCCACTGGAACATGAAGGCAATGGGGAGACTTCAGTAAGCACCTTGGACACCTTTCCCTTCCTGAGGTTAACACAACCCAAACTTCTTCCATGGACAATACAAACCTTTTTTGTTTAAGTCAGCATTTAGTGGTTGCTGATAAACAATGGCTATTTTAATGTTTACTTTATACTGATATGCTTTAGTCTGTAAGGAAAAGATAGGCTATGAATCTAAATACATAAGGTCATGACCAGGACCAGGAGAAGCCAAGACTCAGCAAGGGCTCAGCCCTAGTACCTGCTTTCTGTGGTACAAAGCCCAGTTTTGGAAAGTCTGAAGCTTCAAGACAAGTGTACCTCTGAGTATGTGCAGATAGCATGCACAGACTTATCCCACACATCTGGAATTCAGGGGGCAATAACATGTATGGCTCCCAGTGTTCTTTCTGGCATAGAACATCTGGATCCAAGACTAGGATGTCTTGGTCACAGTTTCTGAAAAATACCCAACAATGGCAGAAATCTATGTTCTGTCTAGATTTTGGATGGATAACTCGCCCATCCTTCTTTTTGGACAGACTGGCTCACTTCTTGGAATGGTGTGGCATCACCGATGACTCCTGGGTGTTAGCCATCATCCAACAGGATTACAAGATTCAGTTTAAGAAAATACCCCGTGGCAACTCAGCCCTGCCTGTGGATACTTCCTCCCCATAGCCTTTAATAGAGGCCAAATGGGACCTTTTACTCAAGGGTGCACTACAGCCAGTTTTGCCTGATGATATGGTGGATGGCTCCTACTCTATATACTTTTTGGTTTCTAAGAGGGATGGTGGCTACAGACCAAATTTTGGATTTGAGGAAGTTAAACAAATTTGTACATGTTGAAAAGCTGTGGGTGGTTTCACTCCCAGTTCTCCTTCAATCTCTTCAATTAAAATTATGGTTTGCTGTTTTAGATGTGTAGGATGCCTACCTTCTTTCTTTCTTTAAATTATTACAGTTATTTAAAAATACCAAAAAGAAATACAGAATACACATAAAATACATTGTCATACAAAATCATGATTCGCCCTGTCTCATGGATGCCTACTTTCATGTGGTTATTCATCCTTCTCATAGAAGATACTTCTGCTTCATGTGCGAGGGTCATGGTTTTCAATATACAGTGTTGCCTTTTGGGTTAGCCCCAAGGGTTTTTACCAAATGCATGTCTGTAGTAGTGGCCCATCTATTTTCTAAGGGTTGCACCATCTATCCCTATCTAGACAACTAGTTATTCATAGCCCCTTCAGCCCAGGAGCTTGAGCTTCATATCAACCATACCCTTGGTTTGCTCTCTAGGTTGGGTTTGGCAGTCAACTACAAGAAGTCCAGCCTTATTCCTTCCCAATCCACATGCACGCTAACCATTTCTCCAAACATTTCTTCTTCCCAACCTCCTTACTAAGCCAAAAGACATCTGGAATCCACAGGCAAGAAAAGGGCAATCAGGAGCAATCATATCAGCCACCCGAGTCATCTCTGCATTCCTCAGATTAACCAGGGCTGTAAGAGGAACACCAACCTCACTGACCAGAAAACTCCCAAGAGACACCAGGAACCTTTGAATCCATCAGCATTCTGGGGCCGACTATCCTGACAGAACCCCTCCCCCAACTCTGCATAAGTTCTAAGTGTGACTGTAAGGGACTTATTGCTGGGTGATACTGCAAGGCTGTAAAGCTAGGCATACTGATTAAGAGAAAATCCAGCTGAAGTTCGTGTGATACACTTGTGCAGATGGAGCTGCAAGAGCTGTTTCATTAAGATTTTCATTCACTGGATATACTTAATTAGATTTGATGTAAAAAAACCCCCACAACATGGGAAATATTAAAAAGTAGAGCTGTAATCTGTGTTTTTTGCAGGGTTGGTTTATCATTTCTAATGCGTACTACTTCTGGTTACTTCTTCAATATTCCGTTAGTTCACATTGAATTCATTTAAAATTGCTACAAGGGATTTTATTTAATCCAAATATTTATAGACATAGTTAAGAGATCTTCTTGTCTCTATTAATACTTACATTACGCCCAGATAATTACCTCTCAGTTGACTTGTTGCTTTCCCTTTCAGATCAACACAAAATGAAAGAAAAAATATATTAATCTCTGGTGATGGCTCAAAAAAGTACTTCTTATTTCAGCACAGGAACATAATTTTTACAACACTTCTAACTGGTATTTACAAAGAAATTTAACGGTGTTAGTTACACTGGCCTCAGTGATTTCACCTTCATTTATTAGATATTTTGAATTACAATTATGAAATACTAGGAGCAAGGCCTATTGTAGGACCAATAGAACAAGCCCTAGAAGGATGCGAGACCTCCGTGTGCCCCTGCTCTGGACACAAAGCCAAGATCCCGGGGTGGCAGCAGGGGCAGTGGCGGTGTCCCTGTGTGGGCGCAGGCAATATCCTCTGGGATGGTTCCCCCGCTGGCCGCCCTGGCGGGATGGCCGTGGCCACCGGGTCGCAGGCCGTCCATGTGCACTGTTCCTGGGCCGGCGGAGGCTGGCGTGGTGGGAGGAGCAGCAGCAGCATGAGGGCCCTCCGCCCGGTGTGGCGGTGCGGCCACATGCCATCTTTGAGGGGAACAAGGCCCGGGCTCGTGCTGTAAGCCCCCTGGCGAGACCCCAGGCTCGAGGGACAGCAGAATGGGTTGGCACTGTCTCCGCAGCTGGTGGGGCACCGGCAACGGTGGGGCCGCCTTGAGTGGTCCATACAGGTGTAGGTTGGGTAGCATGGTGGACTGGGCAGCGGCGGTGGGCGCATGAGGATCGTTCTCCAATTTCTGCCCTCCCTGCAGACTCCAGGGTGGAGGGGCGATGGAACAGCCCACCACCACCCCCCTGTCCGGCTGAGTGGCAGCATCCCGTGGGCCTCCTACAGCGCCATCAGCCCGGCAGCCCCTGGGCAGTGGCAGGGCGCCCAGCTACCTGGAGTCAGCCTCCTGGCAGGATTGGCATGGGCCTCGGATGCGTATGGCTGCTGGAGCATCCATCCTGGCCAGCGGCTCCCTGGAGAGTGAGGGCAAGACGCTGCCCGGTGGGTCTGTGGGCGGGACAGAGGCGACGGAGGGAGGCAATGGGGACAGGGGATTGGCCCCCCTCCTGAGTGACAGATCACAGACCCAAAGGCTGGGAAGGCATGCAGAAGAGTCACACGAAAACTTTGTTATATATAAGGAGAGAGATGTTTTCCCTAGTGGGGGAAAATGTGTGAGCAAAACAGTTTGCTCTTCCTTACCCAGTCCCACATTTCCATCCAAACTGATAACCAAATCTGTTCTTTACAGAAGGTTAACAAGACAGGAGATTCAGTTATTCCCAAACAACTTATCTGGTTTGGCAAGGAAGAAACAAGTGTGGGACACAGAGGTCTCAAACATGGAGTCTTTTAATCCTTATACTCATGTTATTTGATAAAGAGTTTAATGATACCCAGGGCTATTTTTGGGCAGGAACGCACAGGAACGGAGTTCCGGCTGGCTCCCAAATTGGCCAGGCCCAGCAGGAGCTCATTAGCATAACAGGCCACACCCAACAGCAGAAGTGCATTAGAATTGGCTACATTAGGGGTGTGTGGCCTAACATGCAAAGGAGTTCCTGCTACAAAAAAAAGCCCTGAATTTTGACAACAAACAAGGTCAACAGAATAAAAAGCAAAAGGTGGGCGTGGCTGAATGACCACACTTCTGGTAACATGGGTGTGTGGCCTAATATGCTAATGAGCTGTGCTGTCAGGGCTGTGGCCTAATATGCGAATGAGTTTCTGCTGTTGGGTGTGGCCTATTATGCTAATCAGTTCCTGCTGGGCTTTTTCTACAAAAAAAAGCCCTGGTGATACCCAAGTGTTTGCACCCCTAACATGAAGAATAACCAGCAGTGTTTTTTTCCTTCCTATATTTTGCATTTGCACAAGTAGCTTTGCTTGAAGATTACACAACATTTTAAAATTAGACGTTAGTACTCAAGGACTGGACTGCATATTTATAATTTAACATCACATCACAACTGCTCTGTCATTAATGATGTTAGAGAAAAGTACATGGGTAGATGTACGTGACACTGTCAATACATTTTGTATAAGTTATGAAATTATTATGATCCCACAATCTGGAACAAATCTTCAGCCCACACAGGATGCAATGAGATCTCAATGATCTTCTTTAATAAAGGTAAAATAAAATTCAACAGTTTAGAGTATTACAAAGTTTTAAGGTAAGGTTTCACAGTCATTCTAATGAATGTTCTTTTAAAAATTCTTTATATTTTTGAGAATGATTTTATTTTTCTACTTTTCACTATTTATTTTGCATATTTGTGTACACATTATATGGTTCTTAGGCATAATTAATATGGTATTTCTACAAACAACGCATGCCATCCTATATATATATAAAAGTCCAGCATATTGGCACTTTCTGGCTCTCCCATTGGCTGTGCTGTGTGTTCCATCAGCCATTGGCCCATCAACCACCACTCAAGAGTACTTGCTGCCATTGGCTGGGTGCTGGGTCCACTCCTCTCCCCGCCCACTGCCGGTTTGGCCATTCCCTGTCTGAATTAACTGCCAAAACTGCTGTGGGGCTCACTTTTCCCCAGTGGCTGTTGCTAGGCAACCAAGCTTGGTTCTGTCAGTAAAAAGGCAGGGGCAGTAGGTCCTTTCCAGGCCGACTTTGGCCTTTGTACAGAACTCATTGGGGCCAGTTCTGACTAGAGTTGCCAGCTCCAGGTTGGGAAATTCGTGGAGATTTTGTGGTGGAGTCTATAGAAGCCAGAGTTTGGGGAGGGGAGAGGCCTCAGCTGAATAGAATGCCACAGAGTCCACCCTCCAAAGCAGTTATTTTCTCCAGGGGGAGATGTAGGTTCTTGCTGTGGAAGCTGAGTGGGTGATTTTGGAGCTGTCACAGACTTTCAGCCTAACCTACCTCACAGGGTTGTTGTGCAGATCAAAAGGGGGAGAGAAGAATGATGTGAGGTGCTTTGGTCCCCACTGTGGAGAAAGACTGTACTTTTCCTAAGTAGAGGCTGTAGGAAGGGGGGAGGAGATGGAAACCTGAATTCAGAACGGTATGTTGATGGTCGGCTGGGAAGGAGATAGGGTTGCCAACTCCAGGATGGGAAATTCAAAAGCATTTCAAAGTGAACCCCAATTCTGTTTCCTAAGCAATAAGTCCCACTTTATTGAATTGGATTTATTCCCAAATAACTCCATAGGTCTGCAGCTTTTAACCAGGTCTAGTAAAAGCCATCCCAGAGCCCAGCAAGGCTTTCAAAGAGATGGCCAAAGTCAATATGTGGTGGATTCATCATTGTGGACTGCTACTGAGATTATCACAGGGGATGTTGGGGCCCACACTGTGTATATTTAATTATGCTGTTATACAAGGCAGGGTACAAATACAATGAAAACAATAAACCAGATCAGTTGAAAACCATATACCAATAAAACAAAACTAGCACTGAAAGCCATTGTAAAATCAGGATCAAAAGTCTTGCCAAGTGTAGGTGTTAAAATATTGGCAGAACAGGACATTGTCTGGCGCCTAAAAGAGAACATTATGTAAACATTTTAAATAAGTAAAACAAATAAACACTGAAGTTGTTGGCCAAATTTTAGTGGAAGGGAATTCTCTGTCATCATCGAAAAGTCCTCTTGCTGGTGACCACTGCCCTAACCTCTGAAGCCAGCAGCATAATGGAAAAGGGCATCATTGAGCGGCAAGGTCAAATGGAAGTGAGTTTTGCTTGAGATATCTGAGCCATAATATTGACAATGACTGAGCACAAGTCCACACAAACCTATTGATTTTATTTAGTTAGGATATTTCTATTTAAAATAAGCACTCAAAGAGGGACTTGACCAATACTGGCCTCAATATTGACTAAACTGAAGGGCAGTGGTCCTCCGGCGTCTCAGAAAAGGCTTCCTTAATACCCAAGATCCTTTATCTAAAGATTCTGGGAATTGATCCTGGGCCTCTCTGCAAGACACAGTATGTCCTCTACCACTGAGCCATGGTCATTTGTCAAACAAAAACTGGTCTGTTTATGGCATTACTCCAACTGCAGCTGCTAGACTCCTATTTGCAAGGAATGCCCTGTTTCCTACAATAGTCAAGGCTCCTACAAGCATAACCAGGCAAGTGAAAAACCATTCAGGCAAAAATGTCTTCTGCTGTCACTTTCCTTTTGGTTTGCAATGAATGAAGGAAATGAAAAGAAGGATATCAAGTAAATTATGCAGATTAGAAAGATTAATTTTGTACAGGTAATGATTTGATTAACACACTTGGTGTATATATTATGCAAATGATCCCAACTGATTTTGAGGGGCTAGGGTTTGGTGAACCCTGTTTGACGATGAAGCAATTATTTGAACAACCCCCTCCAGGAAGTTTGTAAGGGTGCCAGGCTGACTTCAGCATCAACTTCAACAGAATATCACAGCTACTAAATTAACTATAATATCACATGTCAGTGTGGGGTGATTATCTTTTCCCAATGCTTGCTCTGGTTGCCAATTTTTATCAGCAGCTCACTATTTCCCCTGCAGATGCAAATCCATAAGCAGACATATCTGTGTTTGATTTGTAAAACTATTTTCTCAGTTGCTGCCTTCTCCCTCTTTCCTGCTGCAGATTAGATTCCCTTTTCCCCCCAAGCCAGATTTTGTTTTATGATGTTTTAAAATGTTTTATTAGCTAAAGTGGATTTAGAATATTTGATGCCACTTATTTGAATAGATTTGAGAGCCTGAATTATAGTTGGACTGCTAAAAAGTGTAAAGGTCTGCAATGAAATCATAGGGATATGAGGTTGGAATTAAATAATGAAGTCACAGACTGAAATCAACATACACTAGTATGGCTATTATAACTAACTGGGATTAGAAGATTAACAACAGTAATATTTGGAAGCATTTGGATTCAGCTGCTATGTAGCTTACTGTGTTATTCAGGAAGGACAGGGGAAGTGGGAAGAAACAGAAGATGACTCAGAAGATATGAAACTGACAAAGCTGTTTACCAATCATGTATTACACACAATTTTTGCCATCCAGGATGTCTACTTTCCAAAGAGGTTACAATAATCATAATGCTGACTCAGTGGCTGCTCAGATGGGTACACTATGATTTGAGTCTTCATAAAGGCTCCTATTTGCTTGCTGTTCTGTTTTCTTTTGGGCCACATAAGCATTTTGCTTGGAGTCCCAGACAAAAAGGTATCTGGGTCTGCAAACTGAGGGTCAGGGGAGAGAAAAGTGCCACACCTCCCCTACCTGGTGACAGGCAATATCTACTGTGATATCTTATTATGTATGCACTACAATCAGTAACACGGGGGGGGGGGGGGGGGGGGGGGGGCAGACAAAGCAGACCAGCTCAACCAGACAAAAACCAAGAGATCAGTGATGAGGATGAATCTGAGATCGCTTGACATAATGTTCCATAAAAGTAGGAGAGGAGTCCAGCAATAGCTTCACTCATCTGAGCAAGGCATTCGGTGCCAGCTTCCACATGGACAAAATTGACAACTGCCCATACACATGTCAGGAAGGCTCCCACTATTCTGGTTTCCCACAAATTATCTGAAACTGAATTATTCAAGAGCACTTTTTTTACACATAAGGCCATACTATAACAAAACAGTTCTGAAAGACGCTTGGGTAAAGAGTTAAGGACTGTGCTCTGTACTACTGTGTATAATTCATTCTATTGCTGTAATTTGGATCCTACTATGTAATTTTTGCATCATTTAACACGTCATGTTAATAATTATGCTTTGCTTTAGTTCTGTTTGGTTCCAGATTTCTGCAATTGAAATCCAACTGCATTGTTCATTGGATGATCTATCCTGTTGATTGTATTGACTTGCTCAGTATCCCAGTGAGAAAGGGAGACTACAAATAACGTAAAATAAATGAAAAATTCATCTTTTCTCTAATACAAATCCCTCTATTAGCGCTGCTGGGGGAGGAAACATGGGCATCCCCTGCTCACAGGTGAAGTGTGTGTATTTTTGTGTTTATTTTGAAACAAAAGTGAAGTATATGGGCAAGGGAAGCAAAACCGTAGCCCCTCTAGTGCCTTCCCTCACGGTGCTTTGTTTCTTTCAGCAGTTTTGTCTGAGCTTGAGCCCTTCCAGTATCAGAGTTTGGATGGGAGGGAAATGCTGCCAGCCCTGGAACACAGTGCAGAAAGGAGAAAAGGGAGCAGGTTTAGTTTTCCTTGCCAGTGTGCTCCAATTGTGTCCCCTCTTAGAGATGAAAATGTGGATTTATTTATTAATACCCCACTTTTTTCCTATGACAGGGACCCAGAGTGGCTTTTACAACACTGTACTCTCCTCTGCTTTCATAGACAAGGATCCCCTTATATTATTTGTGCCCACAACCTGCCTTTCTGGAATTGCAAAATGACTCCCAGCTGCTTCCTTTGCAAGTATGAATACATATAAAACGGGGATGCTCTCTTTTAAATTTCTGGCATTTGGCCGAGATGATCCCTCAGAGGAGGAGTCCAGTCCCTGAGAGTTTCATCTGAGTTGGACTGAGGAAGAAAAATCACTGATGGAAATGTGTATTCCTGTGGAAAAGAAGGGAAACAAAAATGGAATACAGTGAAGAAAATGAATTAATGTGATCATAACTATAAAGAAACTGAGTATAATCTTTTAAGATTAAAATAAATCAAAAATGGAAAAATTATTGTGCACATCCCTAGAAAATAAAAACATGGTCTTAAAATACCATATAGGGTAAATATGGATTACAAAGTAGGGCTTTGAGCAAGTGCAACAGAATCTAATGGTAACGCTGTTCCTCCAAGGAAGGCGGACTGCATATTTGAAAACTTCTCTGTGGAAAGAAAGCTTCCCTCACATATTAAAAATACCTTGCTATACAGAAGAGTTCAACTTCCCATTATATTTCTATGTGCCACTGAACTCTTGTTTTATTTATACTACAAAATAACAAAGCTACCATTTGGGAATACACATAGCATAATGAAACCATTAAAATGCATTAAATGTTTTAAAAATCAAAATCAATATTAAAGCCAATTACAGCAAAAAATTAAGAACACTGGTAACAGTAAAAAACAGAAGAGGCTATCGGTTAAAAGAACAGAATGGAGTGGGACCAAATCCTATATATAATTGTAAACCTGGCTCCCATGAGGACTGTTTGACCCCTTTCTCTGAAGAAAAATGTAAAACAAAATGGAGAGGAACAAAAAGAATGCTCCCCATGAGTCTTGTGGGTCCTGGTTTGTTTTCTCCTAATCAAAATAATATTGAAAGAGCTTAGGGCCTAACTAGTTATGTTGTCCCCAGGGACACTCTTGGGACAGGTGGAGAGTCATGTTTTTAAGATTTGTGTTTCCCAGGCACACATGCACCTGATTTGGATTGGGACCATGGTATACAGATGTTGTTTTCTCAAACTTTTTGCACAATTGGGGGCTGATTGTGTGTGAGCTTAGTTATGTTATGTTTCCACAACGGGGCAAACAGCACCCTCAGTTGGTGTAAGGAGAGGTCTAAGCCCTTTATCTTCATGCACTGTGGTCCAGATCCAAACTGGGCCTGAAAAGATGGGAACTTCAGAACACACAGAGCCTAATGGATGGCAGAGCAGGTGGAGAGGTGGGCTAGCAAATAGCAAAAGTTATCATGCCAACCATAAAAACACCTACTTGGTTCAGTCTCTGTGAAATTTTACATAATTCCCTGGAGATCATGATACGAAAACTAAAACCTTCAACATTAAGTCCAATAGGGAAACCTGAAAATATTTATTTATACCCTGCCTTCCTTCTATCAGAGAATACAAGGTAGCATACATTGGGGTTCTCAGAGGTTTTCCATCCAAGCACTGACCACAGTTGGTTTTGCTTCAACAAAGTGACATGCATCTTTCAACCATATCCTGATAGTCAAGGGTCATTTCGTAGAAAAAGAGCTACAGGAGCTCATTAGCATAACTTATTAGCATATGCCACACACCCTGACATCACCGGAAGTGTGCACCAGCCCCTCTGACAGGCAGAAGCACCTGGGATCCATTCTTTCCCCCCTCTCCCTTCCCTTCGCCTCCAAGTCGGGCGAAGGAAAAGGGGAGGGGGAGAATCTCAGGTGCTTCTGCCTGACAGAGGTGCTGGCGTGCCCACAGCCAGCCTGGGTGAATTATAGAATCATAGACTCATAGAGTGGGAAGGGAACTCCAGGGTCATCTAGTCCAACCCCTTGCACAATGCAGGAAATTCACCAATAACCCCCCCACACCCCAGTGACCC
>NW_015160241.1:637593-637738 GCF_001447785.1 Gekko japonicus
CAAGCAGAAGAGGCACTCAGCCAGCTGCACAAGCTGCGTGCAAAGAAACTCCCGCCACCCCAAGCTTCAGAGCTGCCTCGTTAAAGGAGTGTGGAGGCCAGACTCGCAAATGAGAAAAAGCAAGCTCAGGGTTTGTGGGTCGCAT
>NW_015160241.1:637756-637926 GCF_001447785.1 Gekko japonicus
CTTGCTTAGGATCCCTGCGGCTGCAGAGAGCCCGAGCAAGCCGGCTGCTGGAGGGATGTGCATTCGGTTAATCTGAACTGAATGCACCCCTGAAAATGGCCCATTCGGGCCCCTTTCAAGCTGCTGCGGGCCGATTCAAATTCTCTGATCTGAATTGGCTTCCCGCAGTT
>NW_015160241.1:638168-657457 GCF_001447785.1 Gekko japonicus
GCCATTGAAGTAAATGGCAAAAACATAGGGTATATTCTGGGGGCCTGAGGGGAGGAGGTTTGAGGGAGAGGCTCCAAAATCGCAGGGTAGCTGCTGGAGCCTCTCCCCAAGATACCCGCCATGTTTCAGGAACATTGAACCAGGGGATCCAATTCTACGTGCCCCCAAACAGGTTGCCCCATCCCCTCCATTGTTCTCTATGGTGGAAAAAAAGTTACTTTTTAAAGAGGTGGAATTTGCCCCTACGAGTCCAAGGCCGCCACCACCCCGGGGCTCAGGGAGGTGGGAGAACATTTCGCTCCACCCCCCCGTGGGCATCGCAGCTGCCGCCGAGAACAGCGGCGGTGGCCATAACTTTTTAAAGAGCCCCTAAGGAGAGCTGGGGGAGCTAGAATGACCTCTCACACGAGAGGTGAAATTGGCCCCTACGAGTTCAAGGCCACCACCCCGGGGCTCAGGGAGGCAGGAAAATGTTTTGCCTCCCCCCGTGGGTGTCGCAGCTGCTGCCGAGAAAAGCGGCGGTGGCCATAACTTTTTAAAGAGCCCCTAAGGAGAGCTGGGGGAGCCAGAATGACCTCTCACGCGAGAGGTGGAATTTGCCCCTACGAGTCCAAGGCCACCACCTCGGGGCTCAGGGAAGCGAGGGAACATTTCGCCCCCCCCTCACGGTTGCCCAACTGATGGCTGGTGAGAGCAGGGGGTGGGGCTTATGTGCCCGCCCCCTTGGCTCCTGACTGGTGGAGCAGTGATCCGGTGCGCTCCAGCAGGAACCGAGGCCTGCTGATAGTCAAAGGATCTGTATAAGTACTGACATATTTTCAAGTTACAGCATATGAAGCTCCACCAACTGAAAAAACCTCATGCAGCACTGAGTCCACCTTGAGCTGTATCCACAATCCATGTCTTAAGAACATAAGAGAAGCAAATGTTGGATCTAGTCTAACACTCTGTCACACAGTGGCCAAAAATACCAGGTGCCATCAGGAGATCCACCAGTGGGGCCAGAACACTAGAAGCCCTTCCACTGTTGCCCCTCCCCCCAAGCACCGCTCTTTACATGGGGCTGCCTTTGTCGCAGACCCAGAAGCTGCAGTTAGTGCAGAATGCTGCGGCCAGGCTGTTGATGGGTCTCCCAAGTGGGAACATATCCAGCCTGGGCTGAAAGCGCTGCACTGGCTGCCAATAGCATCCCGGATCCATTTCAAAGTGCCATTTCTTACCTTTAAAGCCCTATATGGTCAGGGTCCGACCTACTTGAGGGATCGCCTTTCCCCACACATACCCCCATGAGGACTTCGGTCTGGGATGCAACATCGCCTGGTGATTCCAGGCCCCAGGGAGACAAGGCTTGCCACGACCAATCCGTAGCTGGTTGGCTTAGACTGAGCCGGTTGAAACTAAATCCAGCGAAGGCGGAGGTCCTGTGCCTGAGTTGGGGTGGTTTGGGGATGGGGATCCCGCTCCCGTCCTTCAAAAGGGCACCATTGGTGCCGGCGCTGGAGGTTAGGAGTTTGGGAGTACTCGTGGATCCCTCCTTGACAATGGAGGCCCAGGTGGCAGCCACTGCTAAGTTGGCCTTTTACCATCTTTGGCTGATTCGGCAGTTGGTTCCCTTCCTCGACTGCGATGACCTGGCTACAGTGATTCATGCGACGGTCACAAGATTAGACTACTGTAATACTCTCTACATGGGCCTGCCCTTGTCGCAAATCTGGAAGCTGCAGCTGTCATGCCTGCCCCTACTGATGCCATGCCTGCCCTTGCTGATGCCCCTGAGGAGGCACCTGCCAGCCAGGAGCCTGTGGACTTACAGGCTCCTGAGGACAGTACTGCAGCAGAAAGGCAAAGACTGGATCCTGTAGCTGAAAGCTATCTAAGTGGTGAGGAGGATAGAGCCTCCCAGGGAACACCTGCAAGGGATCAGTCTCTGCTGCAGCCCAGTAATTCATCATCAGACTCGCCTCCACCTGTAACCAGGCTCAGGAATGTAAGAAGACAACAGCTGAGAGAGCAAAGGCAGAATGCACGCATGCGTGCCAGAAGATCTCTTAGCCCTGATTACTGACAGGATCCTGTCCTCACTCCTGGCTAGCTAATGAGTTGATTAGCTAGCACTGTATATATGCAAGTCTGTTGCCAGCAGTCATTTGTGCTGGCAAACGTCGTTTGTTCAGGACCTGAATCCTTGCATCTCTGCTCCAGACCTTGTGGAATTCTTCTCGGCTTGATCCTCGGCTTTTGACCTTTGGCTTTGTTGACCCTGCGTTCATCTCTGACTCCTCTGGTATTGTTGTGATTTATGGACTTGAAACTTTGGTATGTCTGACCCTGCTTTTGGACTGTGATTTAAACCTGCTTGAACCTTGCTACCTGATTTGCCCGGCTTGACCTCGGACTGTTCCTGGACTTTTGCTTGCTTGTGTCACGCCCCCTGGTCCTGCCGTGACAGATTGCCAGCACCCACAACGCTCACACATCCCCACCATGGAAGACGGAGCAACCGGAGGTGTGGACCCCATGGAGGAAATGCTAGCACAGGTACAGCACTTAACTCAAGCTGTGATTGCTTTGCAACAACAGGCTGCTACAAATGCTGTTGCTGTAGCAAATGCTGGTACACCTCCCCCACGTTGCCCAATAAATCCTCCTGATCGTTTCGGTGGGAATGTTGATGAGTTCCAGGCATTCCTTGCCCAATGTAATCTGTATATTGAGCTCAGGGCTCGGGACTTTGTTTCTGAGAAGGCTAAAGTTTGTTTCATTTTAAGCCTCCTTAAAGGGCAAGCTGCCAAATGGGCCACGCCCTTGCTGGTGGGGAATTCTCCCTTACTATCTGACTTCCAGGCTTTCAAGGCTCATTTTGCCGCTGCTTATGCCAATCCTGTGAAAGCTGAAACAGCTAACCGCAAAATAAGGGCTCGTATGATTGTTTTAACTTGATTTTAAATGTTTTATGCTGACTTGGCACGTGCTGCTGATAAATGTGAGCCGCCCTGAGCCCGTTCGCGGGGAGGGCAGGATACAAATGCAATAAATAAATAAATAAAAATGAATAACCAAGGCTCCCTTCTGGTGTTCCTGGAAATGTAACAACCGATGAACTTCTTAAGCACTATGATAGTCTTGTGAGGATTAAACAAGATGGGACCGCAAGGGATTTGTGCTTTGTCCATAGTCCTGATGAGAGCAATTATACAACCAGGATGGACTGTGCAGCTTGTTGTTTAACCACTTCTGCACATTCAACTTTAGAGTATGTACCATGGTAATTGTGTGGGAAACCACCATGTGCTTCAGGCAAGGTAACGATGATGGGAGCCCTCTATGTACCCCCTCTGATAACTAAATCAAATGGAAATGACATTAAGAAGCTTTCTTTCTTTCTTTATTTTCACAATGAAAACTGAGACTCTTAACGATTTTCTAACAGTCATTCATTTAGTGCTAGTCAGCTCTCATCCTGCATGGTTGCAGAACTGCTGACAGTTTTATAAGATTTATCTTATTTGATAGTTTCAAAATATGAGATTTGTGACAAGAAACTGCTACATGATTTAAAACATTTAATACTGTAATGGCTTGGAAGCTTACATCAGACTAGTGTGGTTTCCACAAGGGACAGGATTATGTGGTCTCCCTGTTGCTGTTGCAGCTGCTGATGCAACACAAGAACTTCCACAGGGCCGCTTTCCCTGCAGTTTCCCCATCCCAGTCCACCAGAAGAGGCCATTGGCTAACCCCCCTCTCTTGGGTGACTGGGACTTTTTCAGTTTCTTTTAAAACCTAGCAGTCTGATATCATTACAGCAATATACCATTATAACAATAACAAGTTCTGTGAATTCCAAGCTTTTATTTTTTTAAAAAGTCTCTAACCTGTTCCATTGCAAATTGAGCTAGTTTGCTTAACAGAAACATGGCTGGTGAAAAAGGACACGGTATGTCTGCCCCAACTATTGTCCCCTGGTTATGCTGTCCTCTACCAACCTCATACAACTGGCTGAGCAGGAGGTGTGGCTATTATCTTCCACAGACTTCCAGTGAAAACTATCACTGGCACTGACTGTATGCTTCTTACACCAGGGGCGAAAGGAATATTGCGCTTTCACACATGCTAAATAATGCAGTTTCAATCCACTTCAGTGACCATTTGCAAGTGGTTTTTGCCATTTCACACAGTAAAATCCAGTTGCAAAGTGCATTGAAAGTGGATTGAATGTGCGTTATTTAGTGTGTCTAAAAGAGCATAATCATTTTTTTTTCTACCAGCCACAGTTCCCCAGCAGGCACCCTTTATGAACTGACAGCAGATACTGTCGGATGTGGTATTGTAGATTCGTTTAATGATCGTTCTGGGGGACTTCAATATCCATGCTAAGGATCCCTTGCCAGGGCCAGCTCAGGACTTTATAGTCTCTCTGACTGCCTTGGACCTCCATCAAATTGTGTTGGGCCTAACACCTGAAAGAAGTCACACATTGGATTTAATTTTTTGCACTGAGTAACTGAGGGAAGGTCTGGTTGCAGGGTTAGAAATTTGACTGCCTACTTAAAGCACCTTGCATGAGAGGGAGCCTGGTTAAAATGGTCTGCCCACAGAGGCTCATGAATCCTACTGGATTCCAGAATGCTCTGGGGAATTTAGGATCTCAAACACATGTTCAGCTGAGACTACAGTGGGAGCATGGAACACGAAGCTTCTTAAAGCTATCAACAGGTTGCCCCTCTATGGCCACTCACACTCCTGGAGCATAAACTGCCCCCCTGGTTTACCATGGAACTGGGTGACCTGAAGAGGGCTGGGAGACGTCCAGTATGATGCTGGACGACCTATGAAGCAGCAGTGATGGCAGTAAAAATGTTACTACTTTGCTACCATAGCATCAGCTAGTCTGCAATCATCTTGATTGTTCAAGGTAGCTCAGCAACTGCTGATGCCAAAATCTGAGCTTGTATCATCTCATTTTTGCCAGATTTTTTGCTGAAATATCAAGAACATGCCTTGATCTGGATATCAGTTGTAACTAAGTAACACTCAAGACCTGGTTGTTGTTCAGTCGCACAGTCGAGTCCGACTCTTTGCAACCCCATGGACAAGATCTTGCCAGGTCCTCCTGTTTTCCGCCGTCCTCTGAAGTTTGCTCAATTTCATGTTCGTTGCATCCATGACACTGTCTAACCATCTCATCCTTTGCCGTCCCCGTCTTCTTTGACCTTCAATCTTTCCCAGCATCAGGGTCTTCTCCAGTGAGTGTTCCCTTCTCATTTGGTGGCCAAAGTATTTGAGCTTCAGTTTCATTATCTGGCCTTCCAGGGAACAGTCAGGGTTGATTTCTTTTAGGATTGACTGATTTGATCTTCTTGCAGTCCAAGGGACTCTCAAGAGTCTTCTCCAGCACCATAGTTCAAAAGAATCTATTCTTCGGCACTCGGCCTTCCTTATAGTCCAACTCTCGCAGCCATACATGACTACTGAAAGACTATTGAAAGAGGTAGTCAATCTTTAAAGGTACAATTGTGGTCTTAGGGTACTGTCTCAGTGATGATCTGGTTCTTATAGATCCACATGGGTCAATGCAGGGGTAATTCATGAGGACAACCAGATGGATTTCACCTAGAGAACTGGTGTTGAGTAGTCACTAGAAGAAAGGCCAGAAGTAAGGCCTAATACACCACCTGTTCTATTTAGGGATCATTTTGACCTGGTTTCTGTGCTGGATGTTGACAAGATCCTGGGATCGGAAAAGGCCACTACTTGTACTTTGGATCCTTGCCCATCCTGGCTACTGATGTAAGCACCACATCAACAAACCCTTAGTATCTATTATAAATGAGTCATTATCTCAGGGCACCTTCCCTTGGCCATTTAAAGAGAAAGTTATCTGTCCACTACTTAAAAACCATCCCTACCGAAAAATGATGTGGCCAATTACCTCCTAGTCTCGAACGTGTCCTTTCTGGGCAAAGATATTGAGAGAGCACTAGCAGACCAACTCCAGGTCTTCCTGGATAATTCATCTGCTCTAGACCCTTTTTAGTCTACCTTCAGGCCAGGCTATGGGAGAGAGATGGCTCTGCTAGCTTTAGTTGCTCTCCGTCTATACAAAGGCCATGCCTCTTTGTGGTTCTTATTGGACTTACTGGGAACCTTCAATACAGTAGATCATACCATCTTGTTGAGATGCTTGGAGGCAGAAGTAAGTATCAGAGAATGTGCACTGAACTGGTTCAAATAATTTCTCACGGATTGGACTCAAATGGTTGCTATTGGAAACCAGTTATCAGTTATGGGACCTAATGTGTGGTGTTCCACAGGTCGCAATCCTATGCCCTATTCTTGTTTATTGCAGTATAAGCATTTATTCCAAAAGGAGGGGGAGAAGAAAGCACACTATGTTCATTATTATGTTACATATGAACATCTGTATAAAAATGTAATAGAAGACGGAAGAACTGCATGGGGTTGACACAGGTGAAGCCAGAATACCTCCCTGAGTGTTCCACAATAAGACAAACTCACTGAACGATCTAAATTTACACCTTTTGTATTCAATTGTTGATTTCATCTCCTCGCAGTGCAATCCTATGTGGAGGTACTCTAGTCTAAGGCCACTGAAAGGTATTGGTTTAAACTAGACTAGCGGCACAGGAGTGCACTGCAAGTTGCCAGAGAACATTCCTGCCCATGGCTTGCTTTTAAACTGTTGATTAGTTCTTTGCAATCCTGCTGTTTCTCATAAAAAAGATGGTGCAACCAGCACACAAAATGAGACTTCTTTTAGTAACTTGCAGTTTTCACATACAGAACAAACTATAATTGTGATTCACTATAACTGTGATCCACATTACACGCGCAGGTTGCCCCCTCTTCTGGTAAAAAGTGGTATACACAACAGTTGCTAGAGAACTGTTTTACCAAGTAGGAACTCTGGAACGCCAGTGAAAATTGCAATTATCCCATGCTCACTCTTCCATTAGAAAACAGAATGGAGAACTTTAGCTAAAGAATACAGCTGATCACACGGTGACCTTGGACCAGTCACTGTTTATCTAACCCATTTCACATGGTTGTTTTGAACATAAAATGGACAAAGAGACAAATGAACCTTGTTCATTGTTCCTCTGTTCCTGGAGAGAAGGGCGGGCTAAAAATGCAACCAACCAGCCAATTATCACTGCAGACAAATATATGCTGCAGCATAGGGCAGGCTGTCTTAGCTCTGGTCACAAATTATTCCATTTATTTAAAAATGAAGAATTTGTTTTCTGACAATGATCCTCAGACCAGAACATGGCAAAATAAAATAGCAATTACAATTTCAACAAATTTTCAAACTACATCTCCTGACCATCTAAAACTGTGAGAAGACCCTCAGATTTCAGCGAGTGAAAGTTCAACATTTCATTATGATGGTTGTGTAAAAGACTATTTCATGGAGTATTAAAACTACATAATCTCAAATTGTGTTTGAGATGACAATTCTATGTGCACAGCCTTGGGGATTAAACTCCACTAAGAATGAGTTTTGCTTTTGAGTAAGCACACCCAAGTTTGGACTGGTATAGAACACAATCTCTCCAGTTTTAAACGATAATACTCAGTGGATCAAGTGAAGATTTGGGAAGAAGAAGAAAAGCCGTATTTGGATTTTTGCAGTACCACAGAGTACTATGAGACTTTTTTAAAAAACGGCTTTCCTGCAATTCCAATAACTGGTCGTGATTAAAGCAAGATCCCTGAAATAATACAAGTGGAGAGGAACACGAATTGCAAAACAATGATCGTAAATTAATTTAGTTAGTAATTTCTGCTGAGTTACTTCCTAGTGTGGCTACAATCCTAAACATACAGACCTAGGGAAATAAACTTCCTAGGCCCAGTTACTCCTCAGCAGTCCTACAAAACCTTATCGACAACAATACTTAGAAGTCCCACAGATTTCAAAGGACTCGCGCCCCAAACAGCACAGGAATCACCGCCTAAAAGAGCTATAAAATATAGCAGAAAACACACATTCTGAACACTGCGCAGAAGTCCTAGCACTCCCTGACAATCCCCTCGCTTGCTTTCTCTACCCCCGTAAAATCTTCCGATTTTTTTGATGAAACTCCCCTTATTCTCGCCCGTCGTTCAAGATTCCGCAGCTCACCCCCGCAGCCGGCCTCAATGGTTTTGCCCTCCCCAATCAACCAATGATTGCTCATTTCTAACGCTTTCTCTGTTCGCGCGTGCGGTCCCTCTCCCATGGTCTCGAATGGTTTCTCCTGGCTCGCTGGTTTGTTCGGCGCCTACACGGAGCGTGACGTTCCCGACCAGTCCTTTCCCAAGATGGCTGCTCCTGTGCCGGCTCCGGCTGAGAGCTGGCTTCGCACGCGGGATGTATTTGTGCCGGAGGATCCCGGAGATTTCGGGTCACTTCTGCTGTCGGCTCCGGTGCTGGAAGGGCTGCGAGCCGCGGGGTTTCTAAGGCCTTCTCCAGTGCAGCTCAAAGCCATACCGTTGGGGCGCTGTGGCCTCGGTGAGGGCGGGCTTTTGGATCTGGGACAGACAGGGAGCATTGCCGCTCGGAGGGGGGTGGGTTAGGGTCGGTGTCAGAAATGAGGTCAAGATCCGAGTCTCGGTTTGAGGGTAACCGTTCTCCTTTTGGTGATGCGTAGGCGTAATAACCATGTAGATTTGATTGGCGCACCTTTTTAGGGGTTGTTGACAAAGCCATACTTAATCTCCGGGTTTTAAACCGCTTCATTTGTTAGGTTTAATATTTTATAATCTCATTTGTTGAGCTAAAACTGGTTCTCAAAACTGGTTGCATTAGTTAAAGGTACGGTACTTGTGATAGATAGAGTTAAAATAAGCTTTAGGTCCGTGAGCTAGGAGATAAAATACACAAGGGGAGGAGAGTACAGAGAAGGAAAGATAGCTTTGTGACAGTTCCAGAATGAAATGAATATTTACATCTGATCTTGCTTTGCTGGTTTCTTTGTCATGATGGAGGTAGTGTAGTGTACCTGCTTTGAGTAATCTGTTAGAAACATGGGTTAAAACTACCCAGTTGCACCTTGGCTGTCTGTAGACAGTAGAAGCAATAATGGCCTTTCCTTCAATGCTGCAAACAAGTCACGGGGCAAATGGTAGTTGGAGCTGAGGTCCCCCCCCCAATAGGAATGGAGGGAAGCAAGATTAGACTGATTTATCTGTCAGAGAACCCATGCATGTTGTTGGAAGCATTAGGGTTAATGTTCATGTGGGACACTTAGAAGATGTTCATGTGGGACACTGCCATACTATGACATCTTAGTGTACATCTAACATACTGCTATGGTTGCACATTGCTGAGAAAATTAGTAGTGGATGAGCTGTCGTCTGAAGGAAGCATCTCTTCTGTTACTGATCATCTTATTTTTGATCCCCTGAAAACAACTTCATGATTTATGAAGCTCTGTTGTCCTGGCTGCCCTGAAGTGATCTCTTGGCTGCTTCCTGAACTGGATCCTTTCTGTCTCTTCCAGATCTTATTGTGCAAGCAAAGTCTGGCACAGGTAAAACCTGCGTCTTCTCCACAATTGCACTTGACTCTCTTATCCTGGAAAGCCCAGTTACACAGGTAGGAAAGCATACTTGTATAGGAAATACCCAAGTCTTTTATTAGACCACTAAATCAACCTGCCTGCCCATGTGTATCTGTGTCGCTTATTTGGTAAACAGTGGTGGCCTAAAACAACATCTTTCACATTTTCAGTTTGTAAATGGTTCTGTGCCTCACGGTAATTCTTACTCAGAACTCAAGTGTTATACTTTGTTTATTTGATTTCAGTGTTTATATGACAACTCTTCAGAGATCTGCTTGAAATGGCTAATAACATAAAAGATAATAACAGTATTTAAAATAATTGATACTATTTGGCAGTTTTTCAGAAGTGCTAAACTTTTGGAATTGAAGTCAAAACTGAAATTGTCTGTGTTCTTATGCCATGTCCATTTAGAACTCTGAAGTTCTATATTGTAGGGCCAGATCCATTTCATATCAGTGGTGAAACTGATCATGGTTCTTCAGCACAAACAGTACCATTTTTTTTTGCCTCCATCCCAACAAGCCAGTGCCTTGCAAACCATGTGAAGTGAAAGCCACTTCTAAACTTACTGTATTTCTGGTAACTCACTTGTAAAGTAGCTATGCTTATTTATCTTTATTTAAAACATTTCCATTTTGCCCTTCCACCCAATCCAGGCTCCCCCAGGTGGTGAACATGAAAACACTTCAGGCATAAAAACATTTTGGACATTAAAATGCATTTAAAATACAAATACATATAAAATTATTAAAAACACTTTTAAAAAAACTTTACTTTTCCACTACTACATAGCCTATTGCTCACTAATGCTGCATTTCATGGCCTTTTCACACATTATGCAGATATGAGCCCAAATTTGCCATTTGATCCTCTTGGAACCTCCCAAGTTGTCCCACCTCCTGACATCACAGCCTAGCTATAAGAAAGGAACCTCTTTAAAGTCCTGACCCATCTTATTTATCTTTATTTAAAACATTTCCATTTTGCCCTTCCACCCAATCCAGGGTCCCCCAGGTGGTGAACACGAAAACACTTCGGGCATAAAAACATTTTGGGCATTAAAATGCATTTAAAATGCAAATACATATAAAATTATTTAAAACACTTTTAAAAAAACTTTACTTTCCCACTACTACATAGCCTATTGCTCACTAATGCTGCATTTCATGGCCTTTTCACACATTATGCAGAGGTGAACCCAAATTTGCCATTTGATCCTCTTGGAACCTCCCATGTTGTCCCACCTCCTGACATCACCGCCTAGCTATAAGAAAGGAACCTCTTTTAAAGTCCTGACCCATGGATTGAGAGCCACAGCCTTCAAGCTGCTCTTTAAAGAAGCTTTTGTGAAAGTGATGTGTGCTAATTTGCAGTTCTCAAAGTAATGCTTGTTAAAAATTAAGAATTTACTATCTGATGGTATTAACTCAATTAAGAGGTCAGTTATTGATATTATGAGTTATATTCATAATGAGAATTTTGGAGGAATTGTCACATTTGTTGTCCCCATAATCCATTATCAGACTAATCTTCTTTATTTCAGATTCTAGTTTTGGCTCCTACCCGAGAAATTGCTGTACAGATACATGCAGTCATCACAACTATTGGGATTAAAATGGAAGGTTTGGAATGTCATGTCTTCATTGGAGGGACCCCTTTAAACCAAGACAAAATCAGGCTGAAGAAGTGTCACATAGCAGTTGGCTCCCCTGGTAAGAGCATAAGTCATCTAATGTATTTATCTGTATTTTTAGTGATGCAGTATCTGGTGCTACAGAAACTGACGTGTATTTGATATCCTGCAGCTGCAGGAAATAAATTGTGTGACATTTTTAGCAGGGTGCTATTTTAAAATGTTTTTCCCAGATTAATAATAAAATACAAATACATATAAAATTATTAAAAACACTTTTAAAAAAACTTTACTTTTCCACTACTACATAGCCTATTGCTCACTAATGCTGCATTTCATGGCCTTTTCACACATTATGCAGATATGAGCCCAAATTTGCCATTTGATCCTCTTGGAACCTCCCAAGTTGTCCCACCTCCTGACATCACAGCCTAGCTATAAGAAAGGAACCTCTTTAAAGTCCTGACCCATGGATTGAGAGCCATAGCCTTCAAGCTGCTCTTTAAAGAAGCTTTTGTGAAAGTGATGTGTGCTAATTTGCAGTTCTCAAAGTAATGCTTGTTCAAAATTAAGAATTTACTATCTGATGTCAGTTATTGATGTTATGAGTTATATTCATAATGCTAATTTTGGAGGAATGGTCACATTTGTTGTCCCCATAATCCATTATCAGACTAATCATTATTTCAGATTCTAGTTTTGGCTCCTACCCGAGAAATTGCTGTACAGATACATGCAGTCATCACAACTATTGGGATTAAAATGGAAGGTTTGGAATGTCATGTCTTCATTGGAGGGACCCCTTTAAACCAAGACAAAATCAGGCTGAAGAAGTGTCACATAGCAGTTGGCTCCCCTGGTAAGAGCATAAGTCATCTAATGTATTTATCTGTATTTTTAGTGATGCAGTATTTGGTGCTACAGAAACTGACGTATATTTGATATCCTGCAGCTGCAGGAAATAAATTGTGTGACATTTTTAGCAGGGTGCTATTTTAAAATGTTTTTCCCAGATTAATAAATGGGCGGGTAGAATGCTCAGTTTTAGATTTAGTTGTTTCCATAAAGGCTTGAAAAACTAAAGTAATTGTTTTTATTGGCAGGTCGCATAAAGCAGCTTATAGAGTTGGACTATCTGAATACAGCCAGCATTCGCCTTTTCGTTCTTGATGAAGCAGACAAGCTTCTGGAAGAAGGCAGTTTCCAGGAGCAAATAAAGTAAGAGTGTTCTAGTATTTATGCATTTATTTCTAATATGATTTGAAATGTTTACTTTGAATCCTACTTTTTCGCTTTTCTCCCTCTCTCCCATCTAGTTGGATTTATTCTTCTCTGCCAGCCAACAAGCAGATGTTGGCTGTTTCAGCCACCTATCCTGAATCCTTGGCTAATACTTTAACTAGATATATGAGAGATCCCACATTTGTGAGGTTGAATCCCACTGACCCAAGTCTTATTGGTATGTATGTTTGTGTTCTTTGATCACTAATTTACCCTTATCAACCAAAGCATCAATTTCAGCTTCAGATTCAAGAGCTTGTATGTGTGTATAATCCCAGTGAGGCAATATTTCTGATTAATGTGTTTAAAAATTGAAAAATATAGTTGTTGGGTCAACAAATCTTAAATAACGTTTTCGTTGATATGTAACTGAATGTTTGACCTATTACTGTTTGTTTAAAGTAAACATCCAAAACAATACCAATGGCTCCCAACTCAGGAGCAGTATTAGGCAAGTACCTGTCTCTCCCTTTTTCTTTAGATAATTTTCTGCTGTGCACATTATGTATTGTGCGGCTTTGCGTATGACTGAACTAGAAATCTAGCTGCAACTGGCTTTCAGCCTGATCTGAAATACACTGACTCAGTGTTGTTGTTTTCAGTTGGGAATTGCAGCCTTGCAGAAGGACAGCAAGCATATTTACTCAGAATAAACAATAAGTTCCGCAGGACTTATCCCCAAGTAACTATGCATAGGATTGGAGCCTTAGTTTCCTGACTCAGTTTCTAATGCATACTTCTAGTGGAATTGAACGTATTAATGCATGGAATAGCAGCACCCAAAATAATGTATAGCAGAGTGTAGGGGGGAGACTGAGACGGCAGTCCTAGGGCTTGAAAGCACTTCCTGCCCTTTCCTTTAGGTTCCAGGCTCAGACAATACTAAGCTCACAGTAGTTATCTTCCTCCACATCTTTATATTGCTATGCCTCCATCTGACCTGAGATTTCAGTGAGGTTTAAAAGGCCACAATGGGTGATGCATTTTCACTGCCTGAAATTTCCTCAAAAAGAGGACATAGTATCTATAAAAGGCAAAAAATCTTTTTTTATTACATGCTTTTTCAAGTTGTGTCACTACTTGATTTTTATAATTAAATGTTTCTCCACAAAATCTCCAAGTCTGAATTTTAGTAAATTGGATCCTGTGATTCCATCCTGCTAAAAGCAGCACTTTCAGTGTGTAAAAGTAGCTTCAGGAGGTGCTTTCTGCTGATAAGGAAGAGTCTTGATGCTATGGGAAGTCTTTGATTTTAGCATAATGTAATAATAGGATCCAGCCCTGTGTTTTTTGAAGAGCTGTGTTGTTTAATCTTGGTTAATCATGGAAACAAATAGATACTTAGGACAGGGTATACTATGCCAGTACAATATAATTTATAACCTGATTTAGGCAAGTTTATTGGTGCAAACACTTCTTTATTGGTGCAAACACTTCTTAATTGGTAAGTTTCTATCCTGCCTTTTCTTTAAGGAACTTTTGTTTATGTTCAGGATAATCAGTCCCATCTCATCTTTAATTTTTTGGGTAGGATTGAAGCAGTACTTCAAAGTTGTGAATTCTCATCCATTACCACATAAGACATTTGAAGAAAAGGCGCAGCATTTACAGGAACTCTTCAGCAAGATTCCCTTCAATCAGGCTTTGGTCTTCTCAAATCTACACAGTCGGTAAATTTCTTCGCCCCCATTTTCAGTAAGGAGGTGGAAAGTGCTGTCAAATTGCACCTGATTTATGGTGACCCTGTAGGGTTTTCAAGGCAAGAGATGTTCGGAAGTGATTTGCATTGCCTGCCTCTGTGTAGTGACCCTGATATTCCTTGGTGATCCTCCCATCCAAATACTAACCAGGGCCAACCCTGCTTAGCTTCTGAAATGTAAAGAGAGTGGGCTAGCCTGGGCCATCCAGGTCAGGGCATTTTTAATGTAGACTAGCTTAAAAATGGATTCTATTTTTAATGTAGACTAGCTTAAAAACGGATTCTAAATATTCACCCAACACTGCTTCTGTTTTGTAATGGAACACTCATGATACTGAGGATGCAAGAATGTTGAGTTATTGTTGTAAGACTGAATAAGGTATATCAAGTTTAGGACATTGTATAAAGCTGAGCTTGAAAAACGAAACATTAGAAAAAGTTTGATCTTGAAAAGGTGGAGTTCTGCTTTATCTTCATTGTTATGTACTTAAAAAAACCCAAGAGTTCATCGTATACACAATTAATAAAGTAGGAGAGTAAAAAAGATATCTTATTAGGGTCCAGCTATGTAGTTACATCTTATTGTGCAAGGAATAATATTAGTTTTACTAATCTAAGAGTCTATATTTTCCTAAAAAAAGTTTCTATTCTGCTGTCTACTTTTGCCAGGCAGTTTGGGGAGAATGGATCGAGGGAAAACTTGAACTGTTATGCTCTCTCTGTCTCTCTTTAGAGCTCAGCACTTGGCGGATTTACTGACATCTAAAGGTTTTCCTGCAGAATGCATTTCAGGCAAGTCTGTAGGCCAGGGAATCTCCAGTCTTGTAGAGACTATGGGCACTTTTGGAATTTTGAGAACTGTTAGTGGGTGCAACTACAAATGGCTGCAATGAAGAGGCAAAACCAACAACAAAATGGCTGCCGTGGGAGCTTGAATTGATCACAGAATGTTGGGAAGTTCCAAGCTAAACCTTCCTGTGCTTAAAGGATTATTCTCATATTTATTACTGAAGTTTTGCATTAAAAGTTTCCAAATTATGCTCTGTTCTCAGCATGTACACTAAATAAACGAGAAATGTACCTGAGGGGGTGGACAAATGTTGACTCTGTTTTGGCTCTGATCAAGCACTGAACAACACAGTAAATTACTCTAATGACTTGCCTAGTGATTTTTTTCCCTTTGGTGCTTGATCATTCTGACTTTGTTTCTCTAGGCAGTATGAATCAGAACCAGAGACTTGATGTCATGGCTAAACTAAAGCAGTTCCATTGCAGAGTGTTGATTTCTACTGATTTGGTGAGGTTTTCCTTTGAACTAGTCAAACATATGGACATGCATCCTGTGGAGCATGTATGTAAGGATGCATGTGGACATGGTTCTTCCCTGCATTCCCCACTAGCTTTGACCTTCAAAATACTGGAGGTTATACAGCTCACATGGAAAAAAGGCTGTGTAGCCTGTGGGCAAGGGGAGCAGCAGTGAGGAGGGAAACCAGGCTGGCACTGATCCTTTGCCAATGGAATATTGAGCATCAGTGAAAGTATCACTGATGGAAGAAGAAGTGGATAACAGTTTTTGTCTGGTTCTTCTCCTCACTGAAGTTGCATGGCTTTTGGTCCTTCTTAGCCCCGCAACCTCCAAGCATCCATAATGTAGAGGTCTTGGGAGACGTCTGGGGGAGGGCAGGAAAGAACTGTTGTCATAAGCATCCTTTTGAGCATGCTCGTGGAATCTCTGATTTATATTTAACCTGGGTCAAAATCTAGAGCCAGGATGACTACTGGCATTTTTGTGGGCTCTATGAAAGACATTATATTTCTCTGTAGAAGTT
The DNA here is from genome assembly GCF_001447785.1 of Gekko japonicus. Taxonomy (NCBI): domain Eukaryota; kingdom Metazoa; phylum Chordata; class Lepidosauria; order Squamata; family Gekkonidae; genus Gekko; species Gekko japonicus. Next base: position 654,186 of record NW_015160241.1, read on the forward strand.
GATTTTATATCACTAAATGTGTGCTTCTCTTGTGCTCAAATATCTTTAAATCAAAAGGGAGATATATTGAGTACTCTTATTTGAAGACAATGGATTGAAAGTACTACTCATTGGCTGCGTTCACACACACTAAATAATCCACTTTCAATCCACTTTTAAACTGGATTTTTACTGTGTGAACTGGCAAAATCCAGTTGGAAAGTGCATTGAAAGTGGATTATTCAGTGTGTGTAACCGCAGCCATTTTCTGTTTTCTTGATTCTGATGCTTTACACATAGGGAGCATTTGTACATCACCTTTTCTACCAATAGCAGCACTCAAGGTAGCTTACAGAACTCATGTTCTGCAGTCTGTTCTCTGTCATGTAATCAAATCATTTCCCACTATGACTTGTACAAAATTTCTTCCAAGTAAAAACTTAGGATAGAGCATTCTGTACCCTGCCATCTGTAATGCTTGTTTTAAAAAGTCTTGTTGAAGGAGATCCAGAGAAAGTGTGTCCTTTCAGCCGCATTAAAAGTAATAAGGTATAACCCACAAATTATGGTCTTGTATCCCACTGCAATGTGCCTTAAATATACATGGCTTCTAGGACTGAACCCACTGATTTTAATGGAGCAACACTGAAGTAAGCTTCTTGAAGAATGCCACCATCCATTTTAGAGATCCTTCCTGAGCTATAGAACAAATGAGTTCCCCACTCCTCCACTTGCAGCTGCTGGATGACCTTGGGCAAGCCATAGTTCTGACAAGAGCTGTCCTTGAAAGAGCATTTCTCTCAGAGCTCTCGCAGCCCCACCTACCTCACAGGGTGTCAGTTGTGGGGAGAGGAAGGGAAAGGAGTTTGTAAGCCGCTCTGAGACTCCGAGTGAAGGGCGGGGTATAAATCCAATCTCCTCTTCTTTGTATCCTGATACATTTTTGTCTTTTTGTTTGTCCAGAACTAGGGAATCTGCAGTTTTTATTCATAGTTGGAATAATTGGTCTAAATCGATCCCTTTTCTGATGTGCTTTACTTGACTGTTGTTCACCTTTTAAAATTCCTTTGACTTTTTGCCTCCCTTCTTGCCCCCTCTTGGCTATTAGACATCACGTGGAATTGATGCTGAGAAGGTGAACCTAGTCATTAACTTAGATGTGCCTTTGGACTGGGAGACATACATGCATCGCATTGGCAGAGCTGGACGCTTTGGTAAATGCTGCTTTGACAGTGTGATATGCAGTGGCAGGTGGTGGGTCCGCAACTCCCTGGTAACTTACTATTCTCTCCTTTGCTGTAGGAACTTTAGGACTGGCGGTGACTTATTGCTGCCGTGGGGAGGAAGAGAATGTGATGATGAACATTGCACAGAAATGTAACCTTCGGCTTCTTCCTTTACCAGGTATAATGTCTCTTTATGTGGGAGCTTGTGGCTTGAATTTGAACCATGCCATTATAAACAGCAGCAGTGTAGGTGTCTTAGAGTTAATCAGGCCCTTAATTAATCACTCAGGCATAGTCCTGTTATTTTGAATGATAGTGGCTTGTGAGTCTTCTCCTGAGTGTAAGTGTGGAATTGATTTCTGGGGAACTGTACATTGATTCTTAGTTGTTAAAAAGCCCTGCAACGTTACAGCAGTTAACATGATGAAGAGCATAATAATTAAGACACGAAATAAATAAATTAGAAGTATGTGCAATGCCATTAAAATTTCTCCTTGAGCTGTGTCTTTCAACAGATCTCAGCCGTTTCTAAGGGGAGGAAGGGCATGGGAGATGTCTAATTATTTCCCTTCCTGACCTTTTCTTGCAGAAATCACACACAAGCTGTTTTTACAGTTGAAGAAAAACTGTCTCATCCCCTCACCTGTCCACCCCTTAAATTGCAGCCCCTGTAAATGTGGTTGGGGAGAGGTAACTCATGTAAAATAATCATGGCACTACACACAATGTGTAATTTTGCTATTATCACCTTCACATTGGTAAGAGCTTTTTACTGCAAGGATCTTCTGGGGTATTCAAATGAAAGATAGGTGGAATAGGAGGGAGTTCAGTAGCCCTTTTCAAAGGTTGCAGAGGTGAAGCAACAAATCACCACATCTACCCTAAAAGGGGCAAGAAACTGTTTTTAAATGACAGGACAACAGGTTTAGGAAGCTCTTCCTACCCAACTGTAAGAGGAGTACTGGAATTGAATACCCTGTCTAGGTAGGTAGGTTGTAAGTTTCTTTTGGAGGTTTTCAAAGTAAGGCATATGTCAAAAATATCTCCCTGTTACGTATTACATTTCTATCTTGCCCTTTGTCCAAAGAGCTCAGGGCAGTGTGCCCCCCCAACTCTGTTTTTCCTTGCAATACACCTGTAAAGTGGGCTGGATTGAATGGGTTGGAATGAAAGGGTATAACTAGTTCAAGGTGGGCTTCATAGCTGCATGGGGATTTGAACCTACATATTTTGGGTATATGGTAAAATGTTTTGAAATAGAGGCTTTGGGTTATATTATTTTTGGTTATCTTCAGTCTCTGATTGTTCTACAATACTGTGTAAGCTCACTTACGTTTTGGTCACATTCTGACTTGGTTCCTAAGTAGTGCAAGTGAAGGTCTCCCTGCTCTCCCTGCAGCCTTGTTTGCCCCTCTGCCCAGTCAGGAATAGGGTGGGAGGACAGACTGGGAGTCTGCAGGGCGGGGGGGGGGGGGGGGGGAGATCTGCCATGTCATCAGAGGAACTGCTGTGTCGATCAAACAGTGCCATAGTATTCAAGCCCTTGTGTTTATCTTCTTTCTTGCTTTTTTACCTCAAACGGTAAGAGAAACGTGGGGTGGGAGAAGTAAGCAGATGTGTTAAGAGTTGAAAAACTGAAGTATTTTGATGGATGTGGTGATAATACCTTAAAATTCTTGCAGTCTGTGCTACTCTTCACTGGTGGTGTTTTTCTTTCTTGAAGAACCTGTGCCTCCTGATTTGATGGACCAGTTTGAAGACTGGGATGTAGAAGTCACTGCTGTCCCGTATCCCAATGCTTCATTGCATGCTGCTCTGCCAGCTAAGCAACCAGAGGGGACAGTGCAGCACACGGCAGGGGACAGCAGTGCAAAGGAGTCCTCTGTGATTGCTGGTGAAAATCTTTCTGTGCCTAAGCCAAAACAGGCCCTCAAACAAAAACAGCTGCTCAAAAGTAGAGCAGAGCAGAGCAACACAAAGAGAACCACCAAGGACCAGCAATCTTCCCAATGCACTGCAGAGCCGAAATGGCAACTAGAACCTGGTGTCCAAACTAGTGGGCAGCAG